>NC_046363.1:36143920-36228188 GCF_011125445.2 Fundulus heteroclitus
TTAAAGTTTGAGCGTGTTGGACTTTATTGTTTCAAGACACAAGAGGAACCTAGCGTGGCATGGACCTGAAGCGACTTTAAGGTGCCATCAGTGACAAATTCAGATTATTTTAAAAGCTTTATGAAGTGGCTAACAAAGTTAGGATGTTTTTCTTCCAGATATAAATCGATACCCATCTCCTGCAGCAGTGCTACATTTTTTCCGAACTTCTTATTATGGAAAAGATATAAATGACTCTGTTCTCCATAAGAGCATGAACGCATCAGCAGCTAATGAAGTTGTTAGTATTATAAGAAACAAACAGTTCTCTAATCATGATGAGACAAGACAATCTAACCAAATAGACGTGTCAGATAGGAGCAGCAGGATCTAAAATCATCTGCAGTGGGTGGGTAGATAATATATGCTGCCCCCCCACCACCCACCCCCCCATGCAAATGTGGTTGAACCGTTTCTCCCGGAGGCGGCACACAGTGTGTGAATGTGTGTGCAGCTCCAGCGCTTCAATCTTTCAGCTTATTAATTTCATATTTACTCATTTATTTTTAAATGGGGTGAGTGATGGAAATGCGTCAGGCTGCAGCTCAGAGGTGCTTACATGGCAGACAGGTTTATGAGGGGAAGTGAGTCAGTGTCAGAGTCAGGGATTCAATCCCATGTTGAGTTTTTTTTTTTTTTTCTTCTTCCTTTATTATTCATGGAAAGCAAGAATAATCCTCGGAAAGTTGCCTGAGCATGGAACGCTGCTGTGCTCCCCCATGTTGAAGCTATGCTTGTTCTGCTTGAAGCCTGGTCAAGTAATTTGATCTGTCCTGGACCTAAATTATTGTGCAAAAGTTTTAAACCACCCCTACATTATTTGTACTTTCCTTCAAAGGACCCATACTAAGTTGTAAGAAAGCCCTTCATCAGTAGGTCTCCAGCCTTTCAGAAGGTCTTATTTATTTTTTTCAATCCAAGGTTATGACACTCAAACCATGTAAACCACAGTCCTATTATTTTTACAATAAAAAGTCTCAACTAAGTAGCAGACTTTTGTTCTAAGCAACCCTGCACTGCAAAAAGGGAACTAAAAGTAAGTAAAAATGTCTTGAAATGAGTGTAGTTTTCCTTGTAAATTAGACTATTTGCCAATGGAGTAAGATTTTTTGCACCGAAAATAAGAACAATTCATCTCCATCATCTTATTTCAAGTGCATGGTATCTAATAATCTTAATTTAGAGGTAAAAATACTCATTCTACTGGCAAATAGTTTTATTTAGCTGTTCAATCCAAGGGAAAAATAAACTATTTCATAAGAGAAGTTTACTTACTTTAGTTTCCCTTTTTGCAGTGTGGGTCAGTACTTCTTGCAAGTACAACTGCAAGCCTTTGGGTGTATGTCTCTGCCAGCTTTGTCCATCTAGAAACTGAAATATTTGTGCGTTTTTTTTTCTCTTTTTTTTTTTTTTTTTGCTTTTCTACAAACTACGTCAGACTCTGTCAAATGGGGTGAAGGTTTACAAACCACCAGCTTTCAAGTTATGACACAGATTCTCAATCAGATTTAGCTGTGGTCCATTCTAGCATATGATTTTATCCAAACCGCTCCATTGTCCCTTTAACAGGATGTTTAGGGCTTTAGACCTGCTGGAAATGTGAACTTTTTGACCTCAGTCATGCTTTGTTTGGGAGTTTTACAAATTGTCTTGCATTTCCTCCTGTATTAGGAGCCACCCGTCTCTCCATAGACTCTGACCAGCTTCCCTGCTCTGCTGAAGAAGAGCATCCCCACTGCATGCCGTTGCCACCACCATGTTTCTGTGTGAGGATGGTGTGTTCAGGGAGCTAGTTATGCGCCAGACATATCATTCTGCATTTTGTTAAAAAAAAACAAACAAAACAAACAACAACTCAGTGTTGGTTCCATCTGACCAAGAGCCTTCTTTGTCAACTTTCCTGTCTTCTTGTCTTTGAGCAACTCAACAACCTTGCCAGATTTGTGGAGATCATAACTAATTGTCTGTGAATCGTGAGAGAGCTGCCATGGTCCTCCTGACTGAATAATGCTGCCTTTCTTCACACTGTCAGTTCACGTGTGTTTCTAGGTTTGCAGTTGTGTCACACCACTTTTTATTTTTTTTAACAGTGATCTGTGAGATCTCCATAGGGAAAGGGTCTCCAGAGATGAGGATAACCTTTTTTCCCCCCCTATTACTCAATGTAGAGCATTGAATAAGGACATAAAGGTAATTGGTGTGAGAGAAGAGAGAAGATGCAGAAGATACAGTAGATGGAGACAGACGACTCACTGTGGCAATCCTCGGACGTTGTGTCTTTTTGCATCTTTGTCACAAGTGGAATAAAACTGTCAAACAACTTTCAGGGGTTTCTCATAAGTGCTAGAACCCTTTATGTTATCTCTAATATTGACCAACAAACAGCTAATGACAACTTTTTGCTCCTCCAAATGAAGTATTGTTGCTGTATTTAGGTAACTGCTTGGATTTAAGGATTTCTTTAGATTATCTTTTTTTCCCCTACTTGTCTTTGTTAGTTTAAATGTTAATACATTTCTAATTTAAATACAAGTCAGAAACGGAGGCATTCACTTCACCCCATTTTCCTCAGAGCTTTAGGTGTTGGATGTGAAAAGCATTTAAATTCATCCCAATACTTGATGCGCTGCTAGCCACTTTCACGATATTGACACTGTGGCGATGGGATTCAAATACTGATGACATTAAAACCTTTACATGCGCTGGAATATCGTGCATCTGTTGGAAAGACTGCTATTATGACATCTTAATGAACCTTAACGTTCGACTATTTAGATATTTTAAAAGAAAGTCCTCAAAACTAAACAAATCTAGAGAATTGTCATTTATATTTGTTAAGAAGAGATGCTGTCAGAGGTCAAATTTCCTGAAAAGGGTGTTTTGCTGTACTTGTCTTCAGCTCAGTAATGGGCATGGTGAGCTTGCATATGTTTGCTCGGAGGAATAATGTCAGGTGAAAGATGCGGAGGCTTGTCTCACAAAGTTCTGCCATAAAAAACACAGACAGAACCCCAGGTTTGTTGATAAAACCGATTGTGTGTGGATTCCAATTAGAGTAGAGTGTGGGGTTTATCTAGAGAGTCGTAAAATTATTGCTGCTGCAGCTGCTTTTCTGACGACTCAGGTAAATATGTTTGGACACGGGCGGAGGGTGAGGATCGGAGAGGTAATGTGAGCAGGTGTTTTCTTATTCTGTCCTTTAGCTGAACCCTCTCATGCATATTCAGACCATTTTCATCTTCATCAGGAAGTTGATGCACTTACACAGATGCCTATGAAATGTTTGCTCTCGGTTTTCTTTTTCTTTTTGTCAGCTGAATCTAATTACCTACCTATTTGCTGGATGTTACGCGGTGAAACAGCTCAAATCGGGGCGGCAGTCTCGGCTCCAGGTCGAATCACCACTTTACCAACAGTTTTCCCTGTTATCTATTCCAACTTCCATTTCCTACCCATAAATGAACCATTTATGGGTAGGAAATGAACACCTTTGCATATGATGGATATTTTCTGTGTAAACAAGCATTTTTTTTTTTTTGCAGTCTTAAAAACACTAACATTTACACATAATTGAATTTAATTGTTCAATTCAAATAAATATTTTTATTTAAATATTTTAATTTTAACATATCAGCATTGTGGAAAAACGGTTTACCCCCTTTGTTTTTTTAATGTTTCATCTCACCCAACAAAGATAATATCGACAAAGATAATTTGAGGAAACACGATATGCAGTTTTTAAATCGAGATTTTATTTATTGGGGTAAAATAAGAATCCAAACTAAACTTAGTTGCTTGTCCCACGTAAACACGGTGAAATATTTTTCATGACGACCACAAGACTTAGAGGAATTCTGGTACGTTCTTTGCGTATTTGTTTTTTATTCATCTCATTCATCGATCACAAAACCTTCATCTAAGGCATGAAGAGATGCACTTGGTGCTGGGCTAAGGGGCCTTTTGCATTAGACAGCTGCTCTTGGGCTTAAGGTCACCAATCGCTGGCCAATATTTCCTGATAAATAGCAGCATTCATGGTCCCATCAATTACATCATGTACGTCATGAAGGAAAAAATAAATAAAAAAAAATTACGTCATGTTGTTCAGAGTCCATAAGCAGCAAAGCAGCCCCAGATTATCTTCTTTATCTTTGCTCGTTTTATGCCAGAAGTAATGAGACACAAACCTTCAAAATAAGTTCCACTTTTGTTGCATCAGTTTACGGAATATTTTCCTCAAGGTCTTTGGGATCATTAGTGGTTTGTTTTTTTTTTGGCAAATATGAAACAGCTGTTTGTGTGCTTTTTGGTCAGCTTTGGTTTCACCTGGGGAAATCTCCAACAAACGCCCATTTTTCCCACAGTCTTTTGCTTATTGTTGGATTATGAAAACTGACCTTAAATCAGGAATTTGAGGTTTCCATTGCTAGGTGTTTTTGTGAGTTCCTTTGTGATCTCCAGAGCGGGTTGACCATGCTCGGAGTAATTGCTGTCGGCCGGGCCACTCCTGAGAAGGTTTACCTCTTTTCCGTGTTTTCTCCAGTTGTGGATAGCGGATCTCGCTGCGGTTCACTGGAGTCTCAAAGCTGTAGAAATAGCTGTGGGACCCATTGCAGACTGATCGTCTCTCATTTGTTCTTGGATTTCTTGGGATTAAGGCATGATGTGTCACTTTGTGAAATCATTTTAGCCCACTTAATTTTGTCGCAGGTTCTATTTGAAGGATTTCTTAACATTGGTCTCAATGCCTTGTAAAATGAAACCAACCATAGTGATTTCATGATTAAACAAGAGAGGCAATTATGTTTTCATATGGGATTTTTTTGTCCATTAATAAATTAAATCAACTGAAAACTGTTGGTTCTATGAACTCAGGTAATACGTCAAAGACAATTGGGTGGATGGATGGATTTAAGTTTTTTTTCCTAGAATCTGTAATGTGGCAAATATGTTTTCACTGCACTGCATTTTTCAACCAATTAATTCAGTTCCGTTACTTGGTTGGTTAAGATTAGGTTTAGATTCTCTAATCAGAATAAAATAACTGTGATTGTCCCTTATGTTGGTTTATATTATTAATAGAACTACAAAACCTTTCCTTGTGGGAGATTACGAGCAAATCCTAGAAGGTTTAAATTGCTGTTTGAAACAGTTACAAAATGTCCTCCTGGTGGTAAGAATTGAACCGCAGTTGGTATAAAGTTTCCTGTGGTAGACCAAAATTACAAAGGGGTGAAATAGTGAAAGGGCTAAATGACCACCCCCCCCCCCCCCCCGCCTCCCAGTTTTGGTACAGATAAAAAAATAACCTCATAAATAAGTGAGAGCATACATCCTGTTGGACACAGCAACCATTCTCTCTTCATTCATTCACTCAGACTTTCCCTCTGTTTTGTCTCGTCCTCTCTGTTTAATGCTTGTGTCTGTTTGATGGCTTTGCACGAACACAATTCTCCAGAAAACCAATTTGTTGGTTGACAGCCAGAAGACCCCCCCCCCCACACACACACACACACACACCTCAGCCCCTCCCTCCTTTTCTCCCTTTCTTTTCCATTATTTGTCACGAAGTGATTTGTTCTTGTGAGTTTAGAGCTCTTCTCTGCTGATATGCACATGAATTTTCGCTCAAGGTAAACAAAAAAAAGATGGAGTGAAGTAATTGGGTGCCAGTTTGCCATGTAAGATTTACCAGGCCGACTTTCCCGATCGACCAGAGACTCCTCCAGAAGGTCTGAATATGTGCCGCTGAAAGCAACACTGACACTTGCGTGGAGCAGCTAATTTACTCTCATCTGCACAAACAAAGCGATTCTCCTTGGATAACATGATTTTAGGGCAAAGTAAACATCCTTACAACGGCATTAGATTCGGAGAAACTCAGCGGCGGGCGACACTTCGCTCTGGGGATGGCACGATAAATAAACTTGTGTGATGAATAAATGTAGAGCTTGTGTATTTAAGGGCCTCTGGAAGAGATTATTAGGAGCTCACGCAGTGATTAAAACTAACTTAAGAAGTCGCCAGCGGGTGCATTCCCACTGCCTAATTGAAACGATTCCTTATTTACTCATCTTAACCGAGGGGATATGAGAGCTAGAAAATCAAGTTTCATATTCCACATACAGTATCTACCACCTCGGAAACCCTCAGATGTGCTGGAGAATCCCTCAGGATAGAGGATGAGGTGTTCATGTTGCACCAAAATGAAAGGGGACGGGAAGGAAAAGGCAAAATCACCGATCACAGAAGGATTAATTCCCTTTCTGAAGGCAGGCAGCGGTGGAGAGAGGCAGGATGAGCAGAAGGAGGATGATCAAGGGGGGGGAGAAGACGAATACATTTCACCCATTTCAGTGGCGGCCTATTTCTTTGTGTTAATTCCTCCATGCTTTTTAAGTTCTAAAGCTCCTGCATTGTGGCGCAGTAGGATCGAGCATGATTGAGAAAATTTGGAGGAGTATTTTTAGCCGAAGAATTCGCTCAGCCCTGAGGGAACAGCATATGATTTTTTCTTTCATGTGCTCACTTTGGTGGTTTCACCGTAAACCTCAGGATTTGTCGCCGCGGGGAGGACTTCAGACTGATTCAGCTCTGTATCCACAGCGCAGAAAAGCTGGCTCCTGATTGGCACAAATACAGTTGTTCCAGATAACCCTCTTTTTTTTTTCTTTTTTTTTTTCCCTCTGTGTGGCTGTGGCAGTAACCCGGCATATTACTGTGTTACAGACTGCAGTGTCACACAAATGAGTTTTAGTGGAGACTGCCTCAAAGGGGACAAGCAAGAAGGGAGGAAAGAGCGGGTCAAAATAAGCTGATTCCCTAAGACCTGCAGCTGTGATCACTACATTATTGGATAAAAGAGACATTAGTAAGAGATGAGCTAGGAGAAATGCTAATTATAATGTAAAAACAAAATGCTGCATGTAGCATTGATGCGTTAGCCAAACTAAGCACACTTGGTTTAATTTGTTTAATTTGACCATTTTATGCAGGAATATTATCCTATTTAGCTTTTCATGACCCAGTTAAGCTAAAAATAATGATGGCAAACACAAGTAAAAACAAAAATCTGTAAGTGAATTATACCTTGCTAAAAGAGAGTTTCAATCTATCTTTTCCTTTCACACCATATTGGTGACCCTCCCTGAGACCATGCAGGATGGATCCTATTCTTGTTTGCTTTCATTTTGTAAATACCCTTGAGTTACTCTTCTGTTTGGAAATTGTTAAATAATAATCATAATAATAATACATTTTATTTATAAAGCACTTTATACTTCAAAGAAATCTTAGTGTGCTAAAGGTATATAGCCACATAATATGCTTATAAAAAAGACCAGAAACAGTTTGATCATGATAAAATAAGGTTATATACACCAAACCTCCATCCTGATAATGTTTTGATGGTCCTTTTTGGGCCGAAAAATAATCCCCTCTCAGGCGCAATCAACAGATGTAAACAAACATGGCGACATCTAGTGACAGGATCTTAAACCTTTTGTCATTGTTTCGCCTGGAGGTGCTAATAGCCGTTAGCTGCTTCCTTGTTTTAACCCCTGCTGCGCATGCGCAGTATGTTCTTTCATTAAAATCGTAACTAAACATGAAGGTCTTTATTTACTAAGAAATTGAGCTAAAACAAAGCATAAAACACCAAAATAACAACTAATACACGAGCAGGATGTGATAATCGTTCATAAAAACTTTGTATGCAATAAAAGTGAGCTACTGGTGTATAAATAAATACAAAAAGTCAAATAGTGTGGTTATGCACCTTTAAAGTTGTTTTAAGATAAAGTGTAACCACCAAAAGGCTTGAATCCACCAACTCAAACGGCTTTTAATTCAAGAAAGTGATATCATGAATAAACACCCAAAAATGTATCTTCTCAGCATTCCTGCAAAACCACTGAGGACAATTTTCATATTACCTCTTTGAGATAAAAATCCTATAATGAGCTACAATAATTCAAACCCCCCCCCCCTCACCCCCCCCAAAGCCCCCCTCTCTGCTTACAACGTACCAAAGTTACCTGACAGGTCTGGCAGCAATGTGTGCCTAAGCAACACGCAGCAGGAATTGTAAAACCTAAAGGATGCTTCTAACAACCAAGCAGCGCTAAGCTCTTATCACGGCTCTACCTTACACCAGGTGACCTGTTACAAGCTCTATGACTACTTCTATTGGTGAATTAGAGGCGTAACAGCAATGGCTCCACTGTTTTGATCATTAAATAACACACACCACAGTGTGCAGAACACCTCTGCACACAAAGAGATTTGTTTTTGTTTTTCTTCTCCCCTCTTGAATTAAGGGCGGTGTCAGAACTCCTGTGAGAGCCAGTGATTTAGTCAGAACCGGTACTTTGTGTTTCAACAACCTTAAAACTGTTCAACAAAGAAAGTTGCTTCTAGAGCTGCACCGATTCTCTCCTAAGCTAGTGTGAAGAATCACTTATGAGTGAAAACGATTTGCAGGGATTATGATCCCCAACTAGACATACTAATCGCTGCTAGATCATCACTTTCTTTTTTATTTTCCCAGACGCTCTAGGGACCCCTGTCCTTCACAGTAAACTTGGAGACAGAGCTGCTGGCTTAAATGTCTTCCATGTTTTTGATCAAGCCAAAGCTTTCTGGATTATCCACTTTTCTGGCATCTGTCTAGATTGAGATCCAGCACTTTCTTTACTACATATTGCTGGTTTACTTACATTGCCGTCTACAGTAGGACATACCTCTGTAGCACTCAGGGCATACTGTTGCGTGTTGTTACCAGCTACATAGAGAGCAGCCAGGCACACATTTTCTAAAACACTTTAGCCTTTTTGTTGACAGGCATCTTGGGATTTTATATGACTTTGACTGCCCATATGAACTACAAGGAGGCCCTGTATCAAGGATGATGCTGCTCTCCGCACAGAGGAAGCAGTCAAAGTACTTGATCAGGTCCAGTTGAGATCCTGATTGCTGATTCGGACGTTTCATTTGTCTCCATTTTGCATTTTATTTTGTGTTTCTAATTTGCTGCCACAGGCAGTTCTCCTCCAGTGTTTCATCCCACTGTTACTTTTGTTTTGGGACAAGATGCTGATGCCAGCTCTCTTTGGCCAAGAAAACATCATCATTGTACAAGAACAACCATAGGCGTGGTGCTAAAATAGACTGTGTCCATGCAAAAAAAAACAAAAAAAGTTTGACTCAGCATTGGATAGTTTTGCCACTGAAGGAAACCCTAAGTAATGAATTGCTCTACCTGCTCTTGGAGACTGTCGCTGATTCTGCAGAGTCCTGTTGCAGAAGTGTTGAGAAGTTGATGGAATTGTGTGTGCTTCTTAAAGAGTTTTGTGATATCCTAATCTAGTGTTCCCAAATTTGGTATTTAGCACACGTATATCCAGTCAAACAAAAATTCCTTCACCAACCACCTCCCACAGGATTCTACTACATATTTTACTACAGGATTTTATTACGATTAGATAGACTGATGATGACAGGAAGCTTATATGATAAACTTGACATGCATCTGGTTCAAATAGCTGTGGTTAGGTACCATTGCTTAACAGCAGTGGGTTTGTATAGGTTATGTATGCAGGGAATTTGGATATTTTCCATGTTCATGAATGGTTTTTCAAGAAGTACTCTGCTTTCTTCTCTGCATGCTTTTTTTTTTGGGTGTGTGCACTTCTGCCTGATTGCTTTTCAGGTGAGTCTAGGTGTTGGCTATTTGATAGATGAGGGATGTGTCCAGGTTGTACCTTAACTCTAAACTCTCCTCATTACTGTAGATAGTTCCCAGTAGGTGGATTTCCAGTAGCTTTTCTTGCCGTGTTGGTCTTGATTAAATAAATCTGTAAATGTCTGACAAAAGGCATGCCTCATGAGACGTGCGTGGGGTCTGATCCTATTTAGTTGTTATAGCATTCAGCGTCTTTGTTGTGGTAAAACACCAGATTTTAACCCGGATTTCATTCTCGTTTAAATAAAAACTTAATTTCTCTAAATTCACTTTTCGGTTTCTTTCCAAATTAGGAAGCTGTGAGCCGAGTAATGAAAGCACGCGTGGCGCCAAGCAGCGACGTGAAAATGCACTAATGTGTGAAACAATTCAAAAGACGCTCTTAAAGAGGTCTGCCAGCAAAAAAGAGTTTTGTTGAGTGGCTGCTGTAAAAAGACACACAGAAGATTTTAAGATCAAATGTAATCCGGAGGATAAAGGAGGAATGACTGATCTAAATTTGGAATATGACTAGCACGGGCTGCACTGTGGGAATAGAAATACTCACACTTAGCATGGACTTTTTGCACAACATGTTCGTGTTTGTTTATGCAGATGTTTGAAAGACACTTTCGCAATAAGAGGCCAGAGGCTGCTCTGTTACAACTCAGCTGTTAAAACTTTTACTGAGAACATTTAATGCAAAAACAATACAGTATTAGATTTACAAGAAAATCTTTATCGGTGTATCCTTTCTGGTGTAAAAGTCAATCTGTAGCACAGAAAAGCACACACAGCTGCATCATCAGTCGGCTTTACCCACGTCTTCCCAATCACTGACCTCCCGCTGAACTTTAACACATTGACTTTTCCCATGCATTGGTACTTTTCGTTCTCTATAGCCTCATTAACACTAATTGGCCTTTTGCGGCATTTCCCATGCCTTGTGACAGCTTGTAGACACAACCAGACTTTTTTTTTTTTTTTTTGCTACCCCGCCCGATCTCCCCCAGAATCTCTTGCTATACATGCAGCTCTTTGTCTTGGCAGTCTCTCATGAACCCCAGCTGTTTGGCTTGCAGTAAATGCTACCACATACAGCGAGCTGCTGCTGGATCCTGGCCATCATGCTTGGGGGCAACATCTCCCCCTAACTTCTACCTTTGTTTTGACCTCCTTGGTGGTTTGTCCAGAAGCTTTTTCCCTGTCAATACCCTTCTTCTTCCTAGCATTGGGTCACTTTTCATTTTCCTTCCATTCCTGAAACTTAAGCATCATTCTTCACTGCACTCATCGCTTATACATCCAGATTGGCTGATATTGCCTGACTGAAGGATGCGCGGGGTTTGCTTTAACACAGCTGTTGGCTCACCAACCAGTCCGCCGTCAGCAACTGTGTGCTCCAGGATTTCATCACGAGACAGTTATTTGTATTGCAGTGATTTGGGTTCACATGAATTGTGTCTGACTGGATTGGGTTGCACTTAAACTGAAATTAGTTGGATCTGTTTGTCTTGTAAAGTGCCTTTGCGAATCATTTATGCAGGGTTCCCACAGGTCCTTGAAATCATTGAAAGTTTGTGAATCTGAAAAAATAAAAAAAAGTTCTTGAAAACAGCCAAAAAAAACACCTTGTCCATGAAAGTCCTTGAATTTTTTTGTGGGGTTGAAAGTTCACACGGATGACGACTCATGTGTCATTATTTTACTACCACAGGATCTTTTAAAATTATGTTGATTCAGCAGACTTTTAATTTGCAAAAGTACGTTCCCTCTTCTTCGTTAGTTGGTAGGCTACGGTTTAGGCCTACGTGCGTCCAATAGGTTACATTCACGCAGTGTTGCCAACTCAGCGACTTTGTTGCTAGATTTAGCGACTTCTCTGAGTCAAAGTCAAAAACTAGCTTAATCAAAGATGAAAGTAAGTGAAACAAATTGATATAATTCTGAACATCTCAATGCTGCACTTTTTTCCATAAAATTCCATGAAACTGTAGGCTAATGTACATCTTATATGTAATGTAGTATGGCATAGCCATGTACTGTGGATATCAATGTAGGCTATGAATATGATCAATATCAATGTAGGCTATAAATTAAGTCCACTTTCTTGCATCGCTTCTGACCCAACAACTTCTATGCCGTTTAGTCTTTTATTGAATTTGCATTGTATTAAAATATGATAACCTATTCAGCGGTTCGCAGTAGGTAAATGCCGCCACGTGTGGTCCTTGAATTTGAGGAGATTTGTCCTTGAAAGTCCTTGAAAGGTCCTTGAATTTGATGTTCACCAAGGTGTAGGAAACCTTTTATGTATTGATGCCAAATATATAAACAGACTTATGCCAACCACATGCCAAAGTGATTACAGTGCTAAATTGGTACTAGTGCTTCCTCTTCACCAGTTTTTTCTGTTTCCACTGTCGCAAACCCGGCTCCGACACTGAAAAACTGATTGTTTCTTAGGAGAAACTTTGAGCTAGGCCAGGTCAGGGTAAAGCATGGCTTTCATCAGGACCAAGAGAGTTGGACTTATAGAGGCCAACGGCCAGCTAACATTTTGTTAGCCTCATTTGTAAAAGTCTTGAGTCATAATAATTTGATGTCCCTTTTTTTTTAGCTTCCTGGTGTTTTTCTTACATTTTACCTGTCACTGAGTTGAATCCATAAATGGCATTTCCGGGGTCAGTTCGTCAACACTGCCGTCTTTTAATATCACCAGTGGGTGTTACTGAATATGTTCTAAATATAATATTTAGCTTTCAGCACTTTTTGCTACTGGTCAGATTTAAGATCAAATGATTCACCTGTGAAAGGTTGACAAACCTGCTTATTTAAAACGGCCTTAATAAATCTGTTGATATTAGGGCGGCCATTTACAGCGATACAGGAATAAACAATTATGAAGAAATCAAGATGTCATAAATAGCTGGAAACGAGTAACAAGTTACTGAAAATACAAAAACACGGAATAAACATTGGAAACTATTAGGGAAAAACACATGTAAACCATTTTGTGCACTTTTTTTATTGCTGTTGTTGCAGTGTACACAAATCTTAATTGAAAGCAAACAAGGACTTAAAAGTAATGCTTTAAACAGGAAATAAAGCATTCC
Source organism: Fundulus heteroclitus (assembly GCF_011125445.2). Taxonomy (NCBI): domain Eukaryota; kingdom Metazoa; phylum Chordata; class Actinopteri; order Cyprinodontiformes; family Fundulidae; genus Fundulus; species Fundulus heteroclitus. The sequence continues at coordinate 36,156,797 of NC_046363.1, forward strand.
TTTTGCAGAATGAAATGTGTTTATCTTGCCATCAGGGAGAACTATCAGTTACAAAAGCAGAGAGTGCTGCAGATAATCATCGTTTGTTTAGGATTAGCAGAGAAGAACCAGACAATAACCCCCGACCATAAATCACAGGTGGACAAACTCAAAGAGAAATCCACACATGATGAAGCTTTTCCATTTGTAAACCAGATATTGCAGTAAAAGGAGATTTACAAGTCAAAGCTGCTTTTCCACGTGCCATAATTCATATTTCTTTATTTCTTTTGGTTTGTCTCAGGAGGGACCTCGACGCTGCGTCTCTCATCGGTGCGAGAGCTGCCCGATCAGCTCCAGGAGCTTTACCAGCAGGGTTTTGTCCTGGCGGCCGTCCATCCGTTTATCCATCCCTGCGGTCCAGAGTCCAACAGCCTGCAGCACCAGCTCTACCGGGCCATACTTGTCCGAATCAGTGATGGGTAAGAGAATATTTCCTGACCATTAAATAACTTCTGCCCCAGGACAGGAGTCAATGTATAATAAAAAAAGTGAATAAAATCATTAGCTTCTGAGCAGACAGTTAACTAGGAAATATGATCAGTTGAACAGACTAGTAGGTAAATTATTTCTGTGGAGGATGAGTGCTTTTTATATGCATTAGCAAAATCAGTTGGTCATTTTTTTTTGGGGGGGGGGGTTGTATTGTGCTGCAATGTATTCGGTTGCTTGAATAAAATAATCTAAACCATAAAAAACTGCAGGTTAATCTTTCTAAAGTGGCAGAAAATAAAGCCCCTTCAACGCAAGTTATGCTCTGCTAGTATTTATGAAAATGTTGCTGTCATACACTGCTTTCCTATATTTCAGAATGAAACTCGTACAATTCACCCATCAGTAAATGAAAATGAGGTTAGGACGGTTGTGAGTGTGAGCAGCCAGACACAACATGTTTGTGTGTTTGTCATTTGTCTTTGGAACTACCAACTCTGCTTTAACAATGCACGTGTTAAAGCTTTTTGTGATACTGCACGATAAGAATCGCTTAGTAAAACTATTCAATCTGCATTTTATTGATGATCTGTGAGAGCTGCACATATTCCGTCATCATAATGTCAGTGTGTACAGTTACAAAAGACTTCTTGGATACAATATCTGGTATCTGATATCTGCAGTATTTCTATGCATTCACACTCTGCATCCCGATAAAACCAATTCAATGCCGTTTCACTGCATCAACAGCACAGATTCTGGTTGCCAAAGTTGCAAACCTCATGGAAAGTGATGTCGATGTGATGATGGAAAAGAAAGTCTGGAAAATGTGGGTTATTAAAATAAATGGAACTTTGCAATGTTCAATAATAAAATTAGATGTGCATAATTCTATTAATATCATGCAGCCCTATTTAAAAAGTTAACTTGACATTTTCAAATATGGTAAAGTAAATATTTGAGAATATTTTTTGATGACTCGGCCAATTGACTGGCATGAATTAATTTAACTGATATCTCCACCCAGTCAAACGTCATTTGCAAAAGTACTTTTGACTGTTTTGTCAGGTTAAAACCATGGTCTTCGATGGACTTCATTAGGCTTTCTTGCAATCAACCAACACAAAGGAGTGCCTAATTGTAAAGTGGAATGCAATTATTATTTAACAATATACATTATATTTTAAAAATAAATAAATCTGAAAAGTGTGCCCAACATTTGTACCTAATATTAAGACTTACATTATTTTTTTTTATGTTTTCAGTACTTTAATCATTGTTCTTTTAAATCGATTCCTTATAGAGCCACATGATGCTGCAGTTACAGTTGACAGACTTTTGGAGTAGCACAGACATCCAAAGATGAATATTTCTGCTTTTTCATCGCAAAAAGGCCTCATTCAATCTCATTCAAATTCAGAGAATCTGTGAACAATTATTTTAACTCTCACCACAGATTCTTCACTGGATTTCAGCCTAGAATTTGACTGGGGCAATCTAAAATGCATCAATTACGTGTGATCTACACTCCACTGCAGCTCTTCTATTGCCTTGCTAAATCCTTTCTTTTTACAGCACAATAATAGTCTGTCTGCATATTGTAAAGTCATGAAAAGAAACCAGGATATATTTATATAAACCTGAGAAGATGTCATCCCTGAAAGCTGTGAAATCTTCAGCGCTCTTCTGCAGGGATGCTGGGATAGCCAAAGATAATGATGATTTAATTTTACAGGGTAATTCGAACAATTAAAGATTTAACAGTTTAAACCAGAAACTGTTTCATTCCAAGTGGGTCTTTAGAAATTAGTCTAATTCATTCTCAAGATTAAAGCTAAACAAAAACAAAAAATATTACCTACCTCATTCCATGAGTTCACACAAATCTGCTGTTATTAGACAGGCAAAAGGGGAAAACTGAAGGCAGAGCAGCCTCATTAGGGGAATATGTTGCACTAAACAAAGGGGCCTGCCCCCGAGGCAAACATGTTCCTGGGCCTCAGACGTCTTAGCTGCACTCCTGGGAATAAGACCTTTGGAAGCACAAAATAATGAAGCCATTACAGTCACTTAAGACAGCATGTTGAGATTACTAATGTACCTTAATTGGTGTCATTATGCAGAGAGGACTTGGTGGGAATCAAATCGTAAATGGTACAAAAATGTTATGCTGCCTGCTTGGTGTCTGACATTAGCCCCAGAATAATGACTGTGTTTAGCGCCGCTGTGTTACATATGAATTATTACCGCGTTATAAGGTACGTGTGAAAAAAAACAAAAACACACAGATTGTCCTCGTCCCTGTGAAAAACAGCAGAGGTCAGACAGCATTGCACTGTTTTCTTCACAGCAACAGAACATCTGTCTGCGGCTCAGTCAGCCGACCCGTCGCTCCTTTCGTTGTTAGCCAGCATTGGCACCGTGACCCCATCGCAGTCATCCCTACATCCGTCTCTCCGTCGAAGCCCCCTTTTTTGGAACCGTGTGGGTGGCACTTCGGTTGGAGCAGGATGCCAGGGAGGTCCTGCTGAAGGGCAGGAAGGTCGCCTGATCATGTATGGCTGAACGTAAAATAAAATGAAAGAATACAGTTTATTTGGATCACAGGCTGTCATACCCCCTGAACAGCATTTTTAGGACCCTAAATATAACAATCAAATCAGTTTACACTTTGAGGTGGATATCTAGTTTTCTCTGCGATGGGCTATCCCTGTCTCTCAGCCAATGAATTCTGGAGATGGACCAGCTCCTCATAACCCTGCAAGGATAAGCGAGTATGGACAGATATTCAGTTTTACGCAGACTTTGCTCCTCTGCCTTCCAAAAGTATTAATACCCATTTAACAGACCATTTGACAACACAGACACAAGTCAGCTGTGTTCTTAACTTCTTATGCTATGAAACATTATAGACAAGAAAAAGCTGTCAAACTTCAATTGAATTTGAATTTGAATTGAATGATGATTTAAAGTTATGTCCTTTCTTGGTGAATTTTAAAAGGGCTTTAAAATGTAAAATGATAAAATCCTATGTTATGTAGATTTGAATATTTATGTATGTACTGTAAAGAACCTGGTAGGTTGTAAAGGTCGTAAGTATAAAACAGGGTAGGCAATAATCAGCTTTGCTTCAGCCTATTCCTTTTTTTTGGTAAATTGTGGGTTTGTTTGTTTATTGTTGTTTTTTTTTGTTTTTTTACTGTTTTCTGTGTTTAATGTTGGATAATTTACTAAAAGTAAAGTGAAAGAAAGAAAATGAAAGAAATCATTTGTTGGAAAGGAAAGAGGCAATACTTTAGTTGAGTTTGTTGAACAAGAATGTTGCAAAACTTTAGATGACCTTGTTGAACTAGAAGGTTACACGACCTCAGTAAACTTGTTGTCTAATTTGAACTCTATTTTTAAGTTTTTTTGCAAGTTCCTGCCAGAAGGCTAATTGCAAGTATCTGTCCAACTGTGTCGGTATCTGTAGCTATAGAGCCGGTATAACCACCCTTCGGCGCGACACACCAGCTTACATGTAGGAAGATACATGAAAATGTGACAATCAAGTTTCAGAAATAGATTCAGTGCATCAAGTGTCAGCTTTGTTCTTAACAGAGTAGAATACGCAGAAATGCAAGATGCACCTGGCAGTCCTGGCTACACTTCCTCCTGTGTTGGTTTGCTTCAGTTTATATAATAGACCAACATAAACTAAAGCGAACTATGAAGAAATTTGTTAAAAAAAACACCTTTTCAATTTAATTTGTTACTTTTTGTTGGTCTGTTACATAATATTCCAATAAAATGATTTGACTATCTTTTTTTTAACGTAACTTGGATGTTCTTTGGATGTCCTGCAACTGTTTGTGCAGCTTTTTCACTACAGAGGAAAGACCACAAAACCACCGCCCCCCCCCAACTGCTTAGACAATTTAGTGCTTCAACTCTTTCCCCCACAGTGATGAACAATTATGACTAGAAAACCAATACTTGATATTACAAGCGACCAAGAGTGAAAAGCATAACAATACAAATCTCTGTGCCCCAGCGCTTCTTCTGCAAAACCGAGGGGATCATGCAGAAGAGAATGAAAAGCAAGGAGGCTTATTGTGGAAGGCATTTATTACTTTTTCTCGCCGAAAAAGTAATAATGAAAGCGGTATAAGGAATGGGCTTTAGGAGGGTAATGAATTTGAAATAAGATAAAGTAATATAAAACTTTGTTGAGCCTCTCGAAAAAAGGAACAGGAACTCAAAAATAATTTAACGTGGGGGGGGAAAAAAGGAGCAGGACCACAACGTAATCCAGTTAGTTCATTTGTTTGAGCAAATGTGTGCAGATAAGTAAGTGGTGTGAGTAACTGCAGAAAGGCCAGGCGGTGCGTGCTAAAATAAAAACTTTCACTGGTGTCTGAAACCTGGACTGGCTATTAACTACTGAGCAGAAAGTAGCTCCTCGGTCTCCTCCAGCAGTTGCACAGGGTGAGAAACATCCCTCCGGGTGTGAGATTATTCATGGCAGCACATGACAACTTAATTTGGGATCGTCAGACTCTGTGATTAGTCATTAATTTTCCCATAGCTGAGCAGTCTGAATCGTTGCAGAACGCCCTGCTTACTGTCAGTCAACAGAGTCTGGAATATTATCAAATATTATCAAAGGCATCGCCGTTCCTCATGAGAATGGTAATTCTAAATCTATGAAATTTCTTTACAAAAAAAATAAAAAGAAGGGTTGAAGGGTGCCAGTGGAGCTACTGCTCAAAAAGAAAATGCAACATGCAGTATTTTTCTCTTTTTTTGTAACAATCGTTGTTAATCACAGGTCTGCAGATGGTGCAAAATGCCGCTGCGTGTCTTTTAACTAACACACAGGTTTGAGCATATTTCACCTGTTTTGAGTTGGCTTCACTGGCAGTCCTTCAATTTTAGAATCCACTGTAAAATTATTCTGTTTTTAAGCCTTTAAATGGCCTTAGCCCACCCCTACATCCAGCTTTTACATCCCCAGGTGCAGCCTTGTCATTGGTCAGCTGACTTTTTGCTCTTGTCAGCACCGAGAACCAAACGTAAGTCAAAAGGGAACCGGGCTTTCTCCGTAGCTGGTCCTAGCTGCTGTGCACGAAGCAGGCTTTGTCCCAGGCCATTTCAAAACGCGTTCTTTCTCTCTGGCTATTGGTACTTAGTGGGGTGCTGTTTCTATCTAGATCACGTATTTTTTATGTTAATTGTATGTTTATGTATTTTCTCATTTTACATTTTGCTTTTGTCCGTTACAGCACTTATGTCTCCATGTTTGTTTTGAAGTTTTTTATAAATAAAAGATGGTCTGGGTCGACTGGAAAACTCAAACGTCTGACGGAGCTAGACTCGTAGTTTAAAACTGTTCGTGCTGAAACGTTTTATTTGCCATTTAAGATCTTAGAACTGGGAATCATCAGTTCTGCGGAGCTTTCCGTTTAATTCTCAGTTTGAAAAGCTCTAATGAGAATTGCAACAATTCATCATTACCTACTTGTAGGAATAAGTGATGTAGGAACGACAAATTCAGAAAAGGGTGAGTTACAAGTTGCTATGGAGACTCCTGCTTTCAATGGGGAGCAAAGAGGTAGAGAAAAAAGGAAACAAAGAAGGAATGTGTTAAAACTTTTAGTCACATAAAAAGACATTTAAAGCAGGAGTGTGAAAAATTACTGAAGGCCACACACATTTTTCATATTAGATCTAGATGTGAAAGGTATAAGTTCCCTTCTTTTTGAGTCTTGAAAAGAAGATTCAGAGAATAGTTATCTAGAAAATGGGAGGGTGGTTGGAGCTACTGGGGGAAGCTGACACAATACAGGAGAGTCTCAAATGAGTGGAATGTATACTGGTCTAAATAAAACAAAACTGTCCATATTTTAAGATGTAAAATTAGTACGTGTTGAGATTAAACATAGAGTATCTGAGTAATTAAATCAAAAGTTGACTGAATATTTCTCAGGGTAAGAATTAAAGGTTTGTGTCCAAGTCGAACAATCTATGTTAACAAAAATAAAATGTATTCATTTTTCATCAAGGACTGTGTAAAAAGCCTTTTAAGATTTTAAAATTCAAAATCTATCAGATAAAGAGCATCTCTCTCTGGAGGGCAATCCTCTGAGCCATTTCGACTTTGGATTGTGTTTCTATTGTAAAAATTGGCAAAATGACGGAGCTCCAAAGTAGGCCTGTTTGTCGCCGCTTAGTGTAAATGTCCTTAACACCGTACATTCCAAAAAAAAGGTAAAAAACAAAGCAACTGGACTTGTTTTCCGTAGTTGAAGACGTTTCGCTTCCTCTCCCGGAAGCTTTCTCAATTCAAAAAGTCTGGAGTAATGATGAGTAACAAGCTTTATACCATTCCAGACAAAGGCCTGTAATGGCTTAGATAACATGCAAATTCAACCGAAACAGGACCACCCCTTAGTAATGGGCGGTCGTTAAAACCATTAAGCCAGCGGAATGGACCGAAACTGGTCCACTCCTCTGTAACGAGGAGTCGTTAGAGTTGTTATTGGCTTGGCTTAAAGGAACAATGTTTTAATCACCTGAATGAGGGTGAGAGTTAAATTGACGATTGGCTGGAATTAATCCTATAGCTGTGTTGTAAGTTTTTGAGAGTTGGAACCTAAGGCCTCCTCCTCTGTTTAAGGTTGGTCTTTCTCTCTTGACGTAGATGGCTTCCTTCACACCCCTTTCAAACCATCTGTCTTCTTTGTCCAAAATGTGAACATTTTGGTCCTCAAAAGAGTGTCCTTTGTCCTTTAGGTGTAAGTGGACAGCAGAGTCTTGACCTGAGGAGGTAGCTCTCCTGTGTTGAGCCATGCGTCTGTGGAGAGGTTGTTTGGTTTCTCCAATATAAAGATCAGAACATTCCTCACTGCACTGAACTGCATACACCACTCCGCTCATCTTAGGTTTGGGGGTTTTGTCCTTGGGATGCACCAGCCTCTGTCTGAGGGTCCTGTTTGGTTTGAAATGTACTGGGATTTTATGTTTGGAGAAAATCCTCTTGAGTTTTTCAGAGACTCCAGCAACATATGGGATGACGATGTTTTTGCGTTTATTCTTCTCACCATTATGTTTTTGCGTTTATTCTTCTCACCATTATGTGAGAAGAATAAACGCAAAAACATCGTCATCCCATATGTTGCTGGAGTCTCTGAAAAACTCAAGAGGATTTTCTCCAAACATAAAATCCCAGTACATTTCAAACCAAACAGGACCCTCAGACAGAGGCTGGTGCATCCCAAGGACAAAACCCCCAAACCTAAGATGAGCGGAGTGGTGTATGCAGTTCAGTGCAGTGAGGAATGTTCTGATCTTTATATTGGAGAAACCAAACAACCTCTCCACAGACGCATGGCTCAACACAGGAGAGCTACCTCCTCAGGTCAAGACTCTGCTGTCCACTTACACCTAAAGGACAAAGGACACTCTTTTGAGGACCAAAATGTTCACATTTTGGACAAAGAAGACAGATGGTTTGAAAGGGGTGTGAAGGAAGCCATCTACGTCAAGAGAGAAAGACCAACCTTAAACAGAGGAGGAGGCCTTAGGTTCCAACTCTCAAAAACTTACAACACAGCTATAGGATTAATTCCAGCCAATCGTCAATTTAACTCTCACCCTCATTCAGGTGATTAAAACATTGTTCCTTTAAGCCAAGCCAATAACAACTCTAACGACTCCTCGTTACAGAGGAGTGGACCAGTTTCGGTCCATTCCGCTGGCTTAATGGTTTTAACGACCGCCCATTACTAAGGGGTGGTCCTGTTTCGGTTGAATTTGCATGTTATCTAAGCCATTACAGGCCTTTGTCTGGAATGGTATAAAGCTTGTTACTCATCATTACTCCAGACTTTTTGAATTGAGAAAGCTTCCGGGAGAGGAAGCGAAACGTCTTCAACTACGGAAAACAAGTCCAGTTGCTTTGTTTTTTACCTTTTTTTTGGAATGACCATGACCTGGATGACTGAGAATCTTCACCAGCTTAACACCGTACAATTTATCACTGCCAAAAGTCCTCCTCTTTCACTTTATTTCCCTTGGAGCTGCATTTTTGTGATGCGTTTTCCCCATGCTGTGACCGGAGTAGATAACTGAAAATATTTCTTTTTTTTTTTTAAATGGAAGAAACACATGGTGGATGTAATGATTTTCATAAAAATAGGAATTAAACAAAGTTTAGAAAATTGCTTTGACTTACAATACTACTAATCGATCACTTTCTTGTGTGCAGTTTGTAGTAGCAGGCTGGAAACCATTTTGCGGTCAAAAGTATCCTTTGAATAGTTATATCATAGTATTTGCTACGGAGCTCTTAGACATGGTCATGGACTTCAGGCTTACCAATTTCGTAAATCTGTTGCTACAGTTTTGTTCAAAGATTCAAGATTCTTTATTGAAATTTCTTTTTGGCCACTCCGGCTAAGAGTACAAATAAAAGACAAACAAACAAAGGTGATGAACAAGGGTTACAGGTTTTTTTTTGTTTATTTTTCCCATTATAGCATTCAAAACATAACATGTTTTTGCCCATGCGTAACATTTTAAGGTGTTATGTGTTCAAAGAGGACATTCCATCTGGGTTGGTTGCAGAAATCCCTTGGTCGTAAAATACTTTGGTTGTAATTAAGCTACCGTTGCCCTTGTGTGGCCTTGAACAAGACTGTCCATTCTCCTCTGAACCCTGACATCAACAAGGCTTTTATGGCCACACAACTGTTTCACACTGGATATTTTCTCTTTGTTGGAGAAAAATGGATGTGCGTGAAAATTCCAGCAGATCAGCAGCTTCTGAAAAACTGAGACTAGCCTGTCTGGCACCAACAACCAGGTCATGTTCAAAGTCACTTAAACCGTTATTCTTGCTCAATCTGATGCCTAGTCATATCTGAATGGGCAAATTTATTCAGTCGCTGTGATGATATTGGCTTATGCTGTCTTTGTGTTGACAATTAATTGAACAGATGTACCTAATAAAGTGGCCGTTCAGAGTCCACAATGTTCCTATACAACTAACAAAAATGTTATGTATATATTATAAATATATTATAGATTATATTATATAGACCGTATTGAGTGGCATATATATATATATATATATATATATATATATATATATATATATATATAGTTTTAGTTATTCCAGTTATTTCTTGATAGTTTTATGTAAAAAATCTATAGACGAGCCTACAGTTTTAGAACTTATACTTTGTTCCAATAATTTAGTTTGAAGATGGATTTATAAGCTCCTCTCTTATTAAAATGCCACTCATTACGGTCGATATAGAGAAATAATTGTGCTCACAATAACATCTACTGTGAAAGGACTTCATAAATGGTACACAGGTGAAATGTTAGCTATCAAGATGCCAAAAGAACGTAATTCCACATTTTAGAAAGTAATAATTTCTAATGCTGGAAATAATTTACAGCATGCACTGTTAATCACGCAAACTCACCCCACCTCTCTCTGTACATCAAAAATAGACAACAAAAAAGGAAAAAAAAAAGCAACCATTGAATTAACCGGATCTCTGCTAGATTTATTTGTTTGAAAAAGACACTGTGGGATGTAAAATAGAAAACCAAGAGAATCACTGAGAGATGGAGTAAAGAGGACAGCGGGAGAATGAATGTGATCACCCAAAAAAACAGACGGAGATTGAGTGAAAGGCACGAAGGAGTCTGACCGACCAAACGCAGGGCCGAGGCTTTATCTCCAGCATGTGTCACTGCAGAGACAGCTGCTCACATCAGCATCAGCCCACGGGAATCCAAATCTCCACCAAGGGACGAGGAGGGGGGAAACGGACAGGAGGGGGAGCCTTAACCTGCGAGCAGAGCTAGAAATAACAAGGCAATGTGGACAGTCGAGATAAGATTAGGTTATTATACAATACCACTGTTTCCCAGGGAATCAAATAAAAGCAGAATTATTACATACCTCTAGTAGATTAAAAAAATCAATTTACTTTATGTCCTTTTAAAATATCGTAATCTTTGCAATCAAAAAACAAGTAAGCCAAAACTATGAAAAACATGCCACTTTACCTTTATTAAAATCTCAAATTTAGCCGTAAAAACAAAGTGGAGAATGAAAAAGCAAAGGATAGCAGGTCAAACAAAAAGCAGAAAGACGGCTAACAGTGGACAGACTCTTGCAAAGAATATTTATCAGCTTCTGAAAACATTCAGATAACGGAATATCCTTAAAATAATCTAATTCGCAAAGATGATTATCCTGAACATCAACTGAAATACAATGACACATTTTCAAATCAGGTCCTTGGCAATTAAAACATTTTGAGCCTCATTTCTGACACAAAACAATTAGATGTGACGTGCTAATTCGGCACCATTGTAAACAATTTCAACTATTTCTCTGCCTGTATTCTCTAATGGCATACCAATAAAAAGAGGTTGGTCACCATCTTCAGGATGGGCAATCAATTACGGGGATTTTTGTATAATCATTAAAAATATAACTTCATACTTTTCCATGTTAATTTTAACTTTGTGTGTGAAGCAGGTAGCCTCGTGAGACCATCCTGATCTCGCGAGCTTTCAAGGTTTCACTCGCAAATCAGTCTGGCTACTTTCCGTTAAAGAAAATATGGAGCCGTTCACCAAACAAACGTCTAATCAGCGTTGGCTTTAAAGCGGGTTGAGGTGTGACGCAACAAGAAGCGCGACAGTTCAGTCTAAAGAACATGGCGGCTTCAGCCGATGAAACTAGCGTTAGCGTGGCTATCGAGCAAGTTCTATCGGAATTATTGAGTATTTCTTCACTGAAAGAAGAGCAAAACACTGCTCTGGAGGCTTTTCTCAGGCTTTTGCTCTTCTCTCGACTGGTTTCGGCAAAAGCTTGTGGTTGTGTTTTCGTCGTCGCTGTTGTTTTCGTCGTCGCTGTTAGTATGTCATATGCTTCGTTAATCTGATTGGTTTATTTGGCCCGTCTATCACCAACATAGGCCAATCAGCTAACCAGTATTTCCGCCCCCTTCCCAAAATTACTTCAACGGAAGGTTTCCAGATGGATATGCGGAGCAAATCTATCTGGCGGAGTCAGGATATGAAGCAAGTGCACTGCATACTTGAATAATAAACAATATTTTAGAGTATTGGTATCAAGCACTTTGATCTCTGAATTTGGGCTGAGCTTGATTTGAACTCCTGAAGTTCACAGTGTTTGCAAATGTCCATGCTTCCCTTCCTGGACTTATGCATAGCAACAGTTTCCTCTCTTTGTTGCCAACGTCTTTACCCCCATGCGTTATGTTAACACCATTGTAGATGTGGTCACATCAGATGATCAATTATTATTTTTAGTTACTGACATTTGATTACTGTGTGCATAATTGTGCATTTACTTAGCAGGCCCTGGCTGCTACTGTACTGGAAGCAATGACGATATACCTCATTTTTGTCAAGACAACTTTTCATTTTGGCCTTTAATTACAAAATAATGACACTGTGGGTTAGCCAATGTGCTTTTGTGCACTAGATGTAACAATTACATAATTTTAGTATCTGATAGAGACTAGTTTTGTTTGTCCTATGTATCTAACGTTCTGCTTCCGGTGATGAAACAACTGGAATAAAAAGGCTCCTCAATGGTATTCTGGTGTTAGGCTCAGTCAACATGAAGCTCGACATGCGGGATGCGAGGTCAGAAGAGTCATTGCACAGCAGGAAATATATTGAAGCTGTGTATACAGAAAACTGCCTGCTGCAAATGTAAAGACACCGTCAACACCCCCAACGGTCCTTGCCAAGCAGGTTTTAACCCCAAACATCTTTGCTGGACATTTTTTCCACGATGATGGTCAAGCCCTGTAACAGCCTACTACAAAGAGGATTATAAAAAAATAGAATATATTGGACCGAATGAAAATTGTAAAATGTCAACTGTCAAATTTCTCAGTGTTCAATTTGGTTACGATGGTCTGGGGTTACAGTTCAGCAGGCAGTGTCTGATGGGATATATTCATCATTACGGGTAATTGCAAAGAGCTTCTGCGTGCCCCGGCAGCCGGAAAGTGAAGGATGAAAGCGGGAGATTGGTTCAGAGAGAAGGCGAAGGAGGAAGGAAAATAAAAAAAAGTACTACCCAAAAAAACCATTAGAGTGGATTCGGTTGGTTGAAATTATTCATGAATCTGGGAAAATGTGACATTAGAATAGGTGTTCTGTATTATTAAAGTGCCACAATGGCAGAGTACTAAATATGAGTTCAGATGCTCCCTGACTGTGTCGTCATAGCAATAGATGATAGGCCTGACATGATTTTTGTTATGTGTGCAAAAGGCCAGGGAAAAAATGTGCGTTTTTATTAATTCGGCAAGCAAAAAGGTGTGATCCAGTCTTGACTTTCTTTCCCCCGTCGTGAAAGAAAAGCTTTTGTTGGCTGGAGAAAGTGCAATTAAGCACCCCTCAAGTAATTTTCAGAAATGGGAAATATCAGAGTAATGCATCTATTTACTTTTTGTAAAATTACTAACATTACACAAAATCTCATTATAGTTAAACTAACAATTAATTCAGTGAAAATGTATTCAATGCTCTTTTGTCAAAGACTGAGCCTAAAACTTTTTTTCTTTTCGCAAAACCAAAGAAAACAGCATGTTTGAATCAACAAGAGAAAATTATACAACTCATGTAAATTTTCTGTCAATGTTCAAACATTTGTTTTTTCTCAATTAAACAGCCACAATTCAGACCCCCCCACACACAATTTTACCATCAAAAATATTTTTACATCTTACAACATTTTTGTGTTACACCTACATACCCTACCTAAGATATTGTTACTCTGTGAAATATTATTTATACTTTCCACAATAACCAGGACTTCAGAGTTTACAGGGCTAAAATCTCTTACATTTATTTTTTCCCCTGTCTTGCTTAGTATATCATATATATAATTTTCTCGTTATCTTCACTAGCTATAACGGGCTCACTTATTAGTTATCTTATTTAAATTGTCATATTATCTTTACTAGCAATTTCGCCATTGGAAGAGAATGTCTGGGAATGTTCTTAGAAAGCAAAAGGTGTAGGTAAGTTTAAAAAACAAGTGTGTGTGTGTATATATATATATATATATATATATATATATATATATATATATATATATATATATATATATGCCTTGTTGTCAAAACTTGTTTCAGCAGTGGACGTCTAAGCTGGATTGAGGTACCGAGCCAGACAAGCATGAAGACACAGTGGCGATTTTCAAGAGAGATGGGTTTTATTTCCCCAAAGTAACAAAATTCCAAACACTAATTATAGGGCCCTTAAAAGAGGTCAAATGAAGAACCTAACTCAAGGCAAAAAATATCCACGTTAAACAAAACCTCAAACTAACCGTTGAAACAAACAAACTGACTTGACACATAACAAACAGAGGGGGCTTAAAAACTGGCTGATCAGACCGGACTGACACACTGAGGAAGAGGGAAAGGGAACATCTACAACAACAAAAATAACTAAACACAGTAAGCTTAAGGATTAAACTTAATTGACTAATAACTAAACAAAATTAACAAAATAAACAAATCACAAAAGCAAAAGAAAAATTATGCAAAACAGTTAGAATGAGGACTCCATGGTCTTCCCCCCTAGAGGAACTCCAGATGGTACCACCCACTCAGTCAATCTGGGATTGGAGAGTGCCGGCCAGAGTCCTCTGCTTCAGCCCAGGTGAAGGTACTCTCCACAACACCAGAAAAGGATTTTGTCAAAGTATATGACAAAATTAAATATACAAACCTTAACCAAATGTACGCGCTACAATTGGAACTAATGTCTTTCAATATTGTCATATTAATAAACAAACCAATGTATTTATGCTCCAGTATATGTATGTGAAAACTTAAAGTGACAAAAGTGGTTGTTTGTGGTGTTACCGACTGTGTGGCCGCAGGTGTGGCCATCATAGCTGGTATGGCTCTCTGTTTATGAACTCTCATCATGTATATGAGGAAGGCAGCCTTAATGTGTTCTGCATGGGCCAGAACCCCCTCAACAAGTCTGGCTCTGAATACCCTACTGGGATAATAAGTAGGCAGACGCCTAGTGAGTCTCAGAGCCACCATTGAAGATGAAACATTCAAGCTCCAATAATATATCAGGAAGATGGCCCCAAGGGATGAAGTACTCAGTGAATTTATCAGACAATTTATCTATCTATCTATCTATCTATCTATCTATCTATCTATCTATCTATCTATCTATCTATCTATCTATCTATCTATCTATCTATCTATCTATCTATCTATCTATCTATCTATCTATCTATCTATCTATCTATCTATCTATCTATCTATCTATCTATCTATCTACATCACTGCTTTCCTGCAGTGATGTATTCTAGTATAGGAGCATCTTAGCTAACTGGAATGCATGTTCCAATGATGCTTGTTTGTCAAAAGTACTATTTGAAAATAACACCCTTTTAGCAGGTATTAAACATACTTATCAATAATCCCACATTTATGTATTAATATTGATTTTTTTTAATTAATAATCTGAAATAATATTCTAACTTGGGAAATTAAATTTGTTTTGTTTTTGAGATGTGCATAAAATAATTGTGCTGCTCTACATATGATTGGTGGCCAGCACTCTTAAAATCTTGGGCCGAGCTATTCTTTTCAAGTTTATTGTTTTCAAAAATGTTGATGCTTGTGATAAAATTATCTTTGGCTGATGTCCAGTAATTTGTTATGTCTTGGAGCACTTCAGCATGATGCATTCAGTGTGTGGGAAGAATGCTCATTGGTGCACATCAATTTGCTTGATGCTCCACAGTGCTCCCATTGTGCGTTTCCCTTTACTTTTCTTTCTTGTGTGGTTGTTGATGCTATAAATCTCCCATCGCGCCTTCATATTCAGTATGTAGACCTGTGTGGAAAGTGGAGAAAGTGACCATTGCAGAGGAGACATGAAAACAAATTGACTCCTAAAATTGTTAAAAAGAGTTAGCCTTAAAATAAAATTGAAACGGGGCAAGAGGAATTAGAGGAATCAAATTATATACAAAGACTAGACTACCTCGGAGTTTGTTAAAAATTGATTGGCCTGGCGCATATAAAAAAAAAACTATAATTCATCAACAAGATGCTATTTCATACTCCAGCAAACACACGGTAATTTAAAACCACCGCCTTAAAAATGTTGCTCCCACACCGCAGAACAAATCCCAAAGTAAGCCGTTAACAGGTAACAATTAGTTTTCATGTGAATGTGTAGCTCCGGCGGGAGGGATTAGTCCGTCAGAAGGTGTTTCACGGCAGAACAAAGCACACGACCCATCTGGGTCAGGAGAAACGGGAGTAGAGCAGGTGTACTCGCCCAGAGGGGGGCTTCAGGTAGGTGGGCAGGCAAACAGGCATTTGACACCCTTCTAACCACATGTGGCCTCAGAGGTTGACAGCTGGTGCTGCACGATGCATGAAAAGTCATTGTTTCACATGGAGAAGATGGACCACAGCTGATATTTTTAACCTGGATGCACCCTGCAGGAACAAATGCTCCATTTAAGTCTTTCTTCTACTTCTCTGATGTTTGGCCTTCAGAGATTTCCTTCCATTAGGGACAGTCAAAAAGCAGTTAATCATCTTCTTTTTTTTAACTAACTACTTCAGTCTCCGCAAAAGTAGTGATTGCATTAAAGGAAATCAAATTATGATTCAGTGGTAATTGTGGGTTGAAAAAACTCCCTGACTCAGACTGAATCATTTTTACTTCATTGTTAGATTAGAAATTAATTACTTGAACGTCTTTTTTTCTACCAAATTCAAAATTATTTTGACAAATCATTTATTTAATTTTTCCCTTTGAAGGTTCTCCGATAATGCAGCATAAAAGGGATAAACTTAATGATGTATGATTTTCTTTCATACTTTAAAGAATCGAAACATGCTTGCACTTTACTAAGGTCATCTTTGCTACTTTTACAGCTTTTTATTTATTTATCTTTCAAAAAAAGGTGCCTCAGGCAGAGCTCAGCCAGGTGGTTATGATTTATCTCGTGACCAACTGGGAATAGAGGAACCTTTATTGGCAGAGCCATGAGGCTTCTGCTGTCATGCATTTAATCCTTAAAACACTAAGCAAAGCAATAGCCATTTTTCAGGTCACCATAATAACTGCTCCGTAGTATCCTTTGAAAATTTGGACTTAAAATTTAGATTCTCCATTTTCTTGGCTGGAATTGACAATAAAGCAATCACGCTCACTGTCAAATTTAAGAACCAATAATTGTTCTGAAAGCTCAGCATTAGAGACTAAAATGTTCCCTGAATCAGTTGAATAGGCCCAAATTTACAAGTGCAGCAAAGATTTTTTGCTTTTTGAGTAAGAAGAAAGCAAAAGCTCATCAAGCAAATCCGTAAAAGGGAACTGAAAGAAGGTGTACAAAAGCCTGTTGTGTTCCCCAGTTTCCTTTGAATATCAAAGAGTCTTTTGTGCCTCAAAAGTCTTCCAGTGTGGACTTTAAATGGGCACTTGAAAAGGGCAATTTCACCAGTATGAGGTTGAACTAGCCATGAAGGGGAAAAATGGGACAAAAGGTTTCTGATTACAGCTGTACATTTTTAGTTTATTTTAGTTTTTTCGTTTAGTGTATTTATACACGTCCAAGGAAACATAACTGTTGTTAGTTTTATTTTTAATGTTAGGTTTCTTACGTGCTTCTAGGTAGAGTCAAATGCAGTTAATTGCTTGAAACAAATACATCATGTATAATTGTAGTTTAAAATTATCCATGTAGAACCCAGACCACCTGCTGAGTGGGAGAGGATTGTGGTCCATTTTTTTTTAGAATGGTGGACTGGAAAGATGCCGCTAAACTATATGTCATGATCTCGGCACTAGTGCTGGTCTGATTATCATTCGACACACCTGTTCAGCTCCGCCCAGTTTCTCTTCTACCCTCATCAGATCCAACTGCATCTCTTACTATATAACCAGCCCTCAGATCAGTCACTAATGCCAGACTATTACTTGCCATTGGTGAGTTTAATCCAGCGTCCTTAATCCTGTCTGCCTGCTTGCCTGTTTCCCGACCTGTTTCTGTCTTCTGACCCTCTGAGCCTGCCAAGCCCGTCGGACCCGATTATTGTGCTGTCTGGATTGCTGACCTGTATCTCTGCCTTGACTCTGCCCTCGGATTCTGATTTGGACTGTTCCCGGATTTTTGATCACCTAACTCTGACTCTGGTTTATCCCTTCGATCATCCTGTCTGCCTCTGACTTCAAGGTTCTGACTCATTGCCTGCCTTCTGACTACTGAGCTCTTAACCAGTTCTAGGAGAAATATTCCAAGAGCTTCCCTGACCGGACTCCTGATCAGATTGGGGAGTCACCAGCATCTTTCTCTACCAACTGGAACCTGCACTTATATCCCCCGTCTGTTCCCATATTGTGAGAGGTGGTTCCTGTCCCTGACACTAGCGGTTCAACCGTGACCTGCAACAGTTTACTATCCAATAAACTTTAATGGTCTTTAAACACCATCTGTCTTTGTCTGGTCGAATTCTGGGGTCCTCTGGTTCTGTCCATTACACCATAGTAATTAAACTGCTCAGACTTCATGGTGAAGTAGGACCAGTTCCACAGTTCCATCAGCTCTCATTAGCTGCACCTTAAGGCTCTGACCAACTCTTAAACCTTCAAAATCAAAAAATCTAAAACAGCAGCATTGATTTAATCTTGATTGTAAAAAAGTTGACCACTTTTTTAACTATATTGACTGTAACAGAAGTGTCCCACTTCAGGATTGCTGCAGGAGTATAGGGAGCAGTGAACCCATTTAAAAAAATATCCAACCTTCAATAACCAAACCAAGGCAAAGTCTGTTGGCATCTCTCAGTGTAGCCACGAGTACGCCATGGCGTTCCCTTTATTCCCTGATATCGATGGACAAGATGTCAGATAGAGCATGATCACTGCTTATTTTTTCATTCATTGTATTGGGATCTTCAAGCCAAGACCTTTCACGTGTTCATGACAAAGTTCCCAACCTGAAAAGCTGACTGCTCTCTCTACAGGTTGGTGATGAATGGTTACCTCGAGGGGAGTAATTCAAGGTCCTTTGTGTTTTGAAGAAAAAGAATGAACATAATCATAATCAGGACTTCATCTAAAGTAAAGTGAGCACAACTAAGTTCTCTTGTGGTGAAGAATTGGGAGTTGAGAGGTAAAACTCTCAATTTTACTGGTCCATCTGTCACTTACAATTGTATGTATGGGATATGGATCATGACCAAAAGAATGAGATCACATGCAAACAGCTTGAATCAATTTCTGCTAAAAGTTTTTTTTTTTTTTACCATTTTAAAGTATAGAGTGAGAGCAGTGTAGCAACAATGAATGGCTGAAACGAAAGCTCACTGGATGCAAAAACACTAGAAGGGCACATGCGCTGCCAGCAAGCGGAAACTAGCAGGGAATATGCACGCACATCGACGTTATGTGAGCGCGTCACAATGACTGGCATGTGGGACAACCAATATATAAGGGGATTCCCCCTGGAACTTGAAGCCGAAAAAAAGATCATCCACTATACGTTTAAGCTTTAAGTGGTTCTGCTTTGGGGGAGTAAACCAATGGACACATGTAAGTTGATGGGGGGAAAAAAAACCCGAAATGTCCCAATGTGTTTTCCCTACAGAGGATGTAGCTCCATCCTCTCGGTGGAGCTCAAATTAAGGCCTCATCTCTGTTGCATTGCAGTGAGTCAACACTGAGGTACTCCGGACCCTTAATCAAGATGCCTCCTTTTATAGGCATAAAAGGCTCATCTTATTTAGAGGAGACCATGGTTCAGACCCAGGACTTGCTGAAAGGACTCTATATACAAAGATATGTTGGACCTGGTACCTCCACAGATAATGTAAACTGGATGGATGGATGGATGGATGGAGATTGCCTGCTGGTTACTGCAACAGGCTTGAATACAGAAGCAGAATAAAACAGAAACTCTGACATTTTTGTGATATCTATACTGACCAAATGGTTGAATTGGGTATACCCTATTTTTGCCGAGGGAAGATGCACTTCGCTCCTTGGTTATTGTCTTACATTTAGGAGACTTGTTGCATGTTTTTCTTTCATGAAAGTCAAGACTGTAACCAGGAACAAGCTTGTTTTGCTTTAATAGAACATGATTTACCTGCTAACATCAGCGTAATACCAAGTAAGATGAGTTATCATTTTACAGTAGGGTAAAACAGCCTTTTAAATGTATCAAATTAGTTTTTTTTTTTTTTTTTACTTATTACAAATGCTGCAATATTTACTGGTGGTTAATGCATTACACAGGGGGTAGTAGACAAAAAAAAAACCTCCTGTCCAATATTTGGGAATCACTAGTAGAAACACAGAAAGAGGAAGGGGCATGTTCTCTCTGGGGGGGTCCTTGCGTGCAGTAGGAAACTACCAGTTCGACCTTTAATGGTCACACCAGCCTGCATGCATGCATCTGTTAACTTCCCGCACGCCAGGTGTCCATGTAGAGCCAGAGGCCATGCGGAGTCCACACACACACACACAGATATGCACACACACGGTCTGCAGTACACTAAGGAAAACCGTGGGTGTGGGGTCTTCTTTCACTTGTCAACAGGATGAGGAGCAGGGATGATAGAAGCTGGAGCATTACTCTCCTCTGGCCTGGCTCTGGGATTTCCTGCACTGTACATAGTAGGAAAATACGGCATTATATAAATAGATTTTTACCCCCTATCCCATCTTCAAAATGCTGCTTCGGCCTCAGTGGAGAAGCTAGAAGGGAAAAGCATGAAGAGTAGATTTGCATTGAATTTCCCTTCGTTCTGTGTGTGTTTTCTTTTATCCGTGTGGATCTTTGTTTCACTTGAGTGTATTTTTCCCTCTCACCTCCCACAGGGCAGCAATAACATTAACTAAGCATTTTGATGCACTGTAATTTGTTGATGCAGGGTTTCTTTGTATGTGTGATGCCTGTTTGTAGCAGTATTATGACTGCAATTTAATAATTCTAGCCTGCGATTATGCATTTGGTGGTGTTTAAATGTCTGTGCACACTTTTGCTTTAGACTTTTCCTGTGTCCTGGATCACTGAGAGGCTGAAACTCATTGTGATCCCCCCCCCCCTTCTCACTGTGGTGTCTGCAGGGTGGAAAGGAGCCAACCAGTCTGTCCACCAAACAAGCTTTTGCTGGAAGAGTGCCTGTCTGCTGAGCAGGTGCCCACCCCCGAGCTCATCCAGGGCTACGTCAAGAAGGTAGGGCCGCATTACAAATGCCAAGCTGAGGGTTTTGTCAGACTGTGCTCAGCTGGAAAGTGGTAATCAGGAAGAAAGGATGATGGGGATAGTGGGGGATATTTAAGACTTATCTCTTAAACAGCGGAAAGTCACAGACTTTACTCAGGGTGAATAAAATACCATAAAATCAACTAATACTGGAAAAAAAGCAATTTTACCAGCATGTTCTTCTGTGTGAATTCTCAAATGACAACATATGCACACCACAGGAAAAGCGAGTATGTCACACGTCGATATTTTTCATATTAAATTATCAAACTATTTCTAATAAGGTTCCATCTATCCATTCATCCATCCATCGTCTTCCGCTTATCCGGGGTCGGGTCGCGGGGGTAGCAGCTTCAGTAGGGAGGCCCAGACGTCCCTCTCCCCGGCCACTTGGGCCAGCTCCTCAGGAGGAACCCCAAGGCGTTCCCAGGCCAGCCGGGAGACATAGTCCCTCTAGCGTGTCCTGGGCCTCCCGGGGGGACGTGCCCGGAACACCTCACCAGGGAGGCGTCCAGGAGGCATCCTGACCAGATGCCCGAGCCACCTCAACTGGCTCCTCTCGACGTGGAGGAGCAGCGGCTCTACTCTGAGTCCTCCCCGGATGACTGAGCTCCTCACCCTATCTCTAAGGGAGAGCCCAGACACACTACGGAGAAAACTCATTTTGGCCGCTTGTATCCGGGATCTCGTTGTTTCGGTCACGACCCAAAGCTCATGACCATAGATGAGGGTAGGAACGTAGATCGACCGGTAAATCGAGAGCTTCGCCTTTTGGCTCAGCTCTCTCTTCACCACAACAGGATCGGTACAGCGCCCGCTTCACAGCAGACGCTGCACCAATCTGCCTGTTGATCTCCCGCTCCATCTTCAGCTTGTCCAAATGCATGTGTCATGTGCCGTGAGTATATATAGTGGCCATTGTGACTGATTGCATCAATTATTGTTGTCATGTAGAAACTAGACCTGTTCATTGTACGTCTTTATAAACTTGTAGAAGTTTAGAAATCTTGCTCTCAATGCCTGCCTATAACTGGTTTCAAAATACTTACAGATTTGTTGGCTTTTCATGTCCTTTTTGTGCCTCCTGTTCTTCATGTGTTCAAACTTCATCCTAATTTATTACAAAAAAGCTAAATTACAACATTTATGGATTAATCTGAGCTGTTTTCTTTGTATCTGTGGATTACTTTGGCTGTTATCAACATTTGATGTGAAGTCCATATAAGTAGGCCCACTACTTATTTTCCCTGCTGTATGTTTAAAATGTGTTTCTGAGTCGATCCCACATAGTGTACAACTTCCCTTTCCATATGGTAGTTGGAAACTCTCTGAATTAAAATGTGAACACTCTGGATTAAGCTGCCAATAAAGTGCATTATTTTAATCGAGTGACAATATAATGATTATTTTATGTAATTGCCACTTTAAACACAACAAAACATGGGGGACGTGACAAAGCGTGGGTTCTTCAGGAGATGTCAGTGATAAATAAAAGGGGGAAGTCTAAAGGCTCTGATTTTGTTGCCAATCTGGGTAAATGTAGAACTCCCTCCTTATCTTGCAGAATAGCCATCAGCCTCAAAGATAACCGCTAAATCACAGTTTTCATCCTGTCAGAGCTCCAGTGTTTTAGCTGTGAATTTATCAGATTAGAGTCTAATTCGCAGCAGTTTATGCATGATTAGAAGCAGAGGAAACAGGGCAAAACAATGCAGGGAGTATTGAAAAAAGAAGAAGAGGAGAGAAACAAGAAAACACACCTCAACATAATGAATACAGATCTTTTTTTTTAAAGAACTTAGTTCAAAGATTTTCTGCAACTTTGTCAGGTGTGACTCAGGTAATAGTTTCCTTTCTGCTCTGATTTGATTTCATTCCACAAATGCTAGTATCTATTCCAGTTTAATAAAACCCAACAAATCTCAAGTAAAAGGATCCTGGGAACAATGTGAAATATGAAACAAAAATCTTAATTTAACTTTAAAAATTCAAGTTTTTCATTTCAATTTTATTGATTTAGCACCAATTAACACATGTCTTCTCAAGGCACTTTAAAAAGTCAAATCCAATAAAATGATGCAGACAGATTAGTCAAAAGTCTGTATCTAAGGAAACTCCACTGATTCCATTGAGTCTTGACAAGCAGGCTAAACGTAACTACCACAAAAAGACATTTAGAGACATAAAGTTAAAAGTTGAAATAGCAGCAAATAATAAAAAAATGGAGAACAGTAGGAAAATTCTGCAGCAAGAGAAATAGACCTTGATGTCCTCCAGCAGCCTAAGCCTATAGCAGCATAATTACAGAGATAGCTCAGGGTAACCTAAGCCACTCTCACTAGACGCTTTGTCAAAAAGGAAAGTTTTAAGCTTAGTCTTAAAAGTAGACAGGGTGTCTGCCTTATGGACCAGAACTGGGAGTTGGTTCCACAGGAGAGGATCCTGCACACCGTAAAATACAATAAAAGTAGGTTGTCAAGTTATAGAACTATGCAATTTGCATGGATGTCCAAATAGACATTCCCTGAGAAACTGAAGTGTGCAAATAGACATGTGAGAGAGTGTAAATAATTTTCATCAGATAAAGATCATGTGGAACCTGTAGTGTGGCTGTAATATGTAACAGGTTGTTTTTAAGTCTGTTAGTTTTTGTTTTAATGTTCCTGAATCATTTACATAATGGAAGCTGGATAACCAGTTTATTACCCGGGTGGGTTGGATCTGTGGAAATATATCTGGCCCTTTTCTGGACTTGTTCATCATTAACCATGTCTAGTTCTTGTAGATGGCATCCTACGCTCCCCTGTGCTGTCCTTACCACCCGTGCTAAATCCTTCCTCTGCTGTACCGTGCAGTTCCCACACACCACACTGTCATGCTGAGACACAAGATGCTGTCGATTTTAGCTCTATAAAAGTTTATTAGCAGCTGAGTTGAAAGTCCAGTCTGTTTCCGTTTCCTGAGAAAGAAGAACCATTCATGCAAAACAAATGTTACTAAAGTGAAGTATTAATAATAAAAAAAGAAAATTCAGTTCTGCTTATTTTCTAGAAATGATGAAATTACTTTTTTCGTCAGATTTGCAAAAACTGAGTTTAGAGATGAAGAGCCACCCATCCTGGGTCTGTGCATATCCCACTGCAAGAAGACCCTGTGGTTAACCCAGAACTGGTTCTGCATGCTTTAAAAGATTAGAGAGCAGTCTGAAGGTTTAGTGGTATAGTATAAAGACACGAGACAGACAAGTCTGCATTTTGGTATAATACATATATAAATATAAGGGAAGAGTTATCCTATAGAACAGGATAACTGTAGATGCTTATGGAGGTGCATTTCAGTAGCAAGAATAAAATGATTCAGTAAAGCAGACTCTCTGGGATGTAAAGAGTTATTGTGTCATTGAAGCTTTAAAACACAGGATCATGCTCAACCTGTATAATATGCATCTGAGTAAATCACAGAAAATAAATGGACCTAATAAAGGAGGTTATTTTACTCTAGATGAGATTAAGGTAGGGGTTCTGAATCCCCTTTCAGTGATTTGACGATAAATCGTCCGTTTAGCTGCTGTTGCTTCAGTGATCCTACTGCTGGTAAGGAAGCGTGTTTGAAATGGGACTTGAAATGATATATAATGTGGCTTTTTTATCACGCTAACGTGGTCATCATGACTCTGACCTCCTGCCTGATCGGTATTTTACAGACCAGGATGTGGGCCTTTAAAGCTTCTCTCCTGAACCCTTACATACATTTTGCCCTTCGATTAGTCATGCAACCACGGTCCTGTAGGACCTCATTACTGTTGGTTATCATTTTAATCTTCTGAGCTGCAGGAGGAACAGGAAGCCTTGCTAGAAATCTATTAAAAAGGAAGTGGACATGGATGAGTGGCTGAGGAGTGAGGAACAAAGAGTGTTTTCCTTTTGCGTCCGCTCTCCTGAATATTTTTTTTTTCTTTCCAATGGTTTTTCATTCTTCCTCTCATTTTTTTCCCCTTTATCCTCCTTACTGCCATAGTCTCTGTCATTATCATTTCAGCTTCTTTTTCTGTCATCTCTGCCTCCTCTGTGTCTCTCCGGGGTTTTCATTCTGACCTTCAGACACCTCCTCCTGGTGCTGCTTTAATAACTTACGGGGGAAATAGGAAATGTGGTCTCAAGTCAAAATTGAAATGGGTTTTTCACCACAGGCTGTTGATATTCCAGTGGCAGTACACGGTAAGCTACTCCCAGAATATTTTTCATCAAATTTGTGCCCTGCATCACCTTGGTTAATGAAGAGAAATGATGCGATTTCAACCTCGAAACCTCCTTTTTGTGACCTAAGTTTGGTCCCCTTTGAGCCCGTGAAACCTCTCTCTGTTCATTTTGAGTAAGAGGCTCAGAAAAATGCAAATGATTAATTTTACCCTTCATTTATTTTTCTATCCACAAGAGTCAATTTCAAAAAAACCATTACTACCCCGAAATTTTTTATCCTTTTAGCTTCCCTTAAGCTGCTTCACACTTGCGAACTGACTCACCCCTAATCATAACGTTCACCAATCTTAATCCATTAAATTTACCCAACATGTAAGTGTTGTTATTAATCCAATGGGATTTAATAAAATGGCTAAATTAATTTACATTACAGATCAAGACCAAACTCCAAAGCATGCTAAATATCCATAAAGGAAGTCCAATCACTGCAACCTATATATGGCGTTGATGCTGATGAATGCAACACATAAACTTATTGTTAATGTACACGTATTAAGTTTTTTTCTTTTTTTTAAAGAAGATCCTTCAGGATAACTCATCCAGTGTTGTCACTCCAATTGTTTTTTTGTTTTTTTTCCATTGAATCTTAAACTTGTGACAATTGACTCATGGCAATGTTTAATATTTGGTCTAAATAACATTAGTGTATGTTATAGAATACTGTACTCATACACATTCAAACAATTTTGGCAGTCTAAACAGGAAGTAAGTCAAGTTCTTTGGACGTATTAGGCCAAGATAGGGTTCTTTCAATCAACACTTTTTTTGTCCTTGCGGCATATTGGATTATTTTTTATTTACAACCATACGGACAGTAGGTTAACCACATATATTTGGAGTAGAGTGTGGTCTGTGGTTGATGGTCCATTCAAAAATACCTTAACCAGGACCTCATTCTGGAAATCACATTGAGACATTCCTAAAGCCAAGATGTGACTTAGCAATCATTACACATTTTTAACTGTTACATCCACAGGGCTGCTAATCAGCAACTACAGGGCTTTGTGATCCTTTTCAGTAATTAAGCTAAAGAACAAATATAACTATGGTAAAACAAATAAATAAAGTATCTATAAATGGTTGCAGGCTGTTATACAGCAATAAGAAGTAAAACATGACAAACAACAATACTTTTGTTCTTAATTGCATGCTGTAATGTCACACAGACCTTTTGTTTTGTTTCCAAGAACCGTCAACCTGTAAGGCAAAAAATCTTGCCCTATTCTACAAAAAAAAGAAAAAAGAAATCAAACTTTACCAAATAGTCTTCTAGACTTGCTTTCTGCTTTCTCTCTTACAGCTACTGTATGCCATACTCCACATGTTACTGATCTGCAAGTCCATGATGTGTTCCACAGCCTCTCCTGTCACCACTTTTTCTCCTCTCTCCACATTTTCTCCTCTTCTTAGCTGTTTCCATCATAGCACATGTTGAAGACATCGTTGTTTTTTTTTGTTGTTTTGTTTTTTTGAAAATGCACAGTTTCTTCTAAATTTGCTTCAGAGGATATACTGTTTAAAGGCAATGAAGATTATTAGAGGTTAACTTGTAATAATTTACAGTTGTTATTTATCTTTTAAAGTTGTTTTTAGTCAAGAAACAAATGAAGATGGTTTATTTTATTGCTCTTTTATTTGTCTTTGTGTTTGTGTATTTGTTCAATCTTTTATTGCTACTCCACAAATACTTTTGTAATTCATTTTTCTGTAAATGTTGTCTTGTGTCACTACTGTCATTCTGCTTAGCTAAACATTGCGGCCTCTATTTCCAACCAGCCATTTATCTGTTTCCATTAAATTCCCTCCATCGCATCAAACTGTTTGCTATTGTGGCGCGGACATTTTTTTTGCTTAGTCTCATTTAGTTTCCCATTCACTTTTATTTGTGTCGATCTGCCATCTTGACACTCGTCCTGTCTGCTGGCATGTGTTGCCGAGATGAAAAATAAATCTGTTCTGAATTGTCAAGTGCCAGGACTAAATGAAATGATGATGGCAAAACCCAAAATGGAACCAAAAATAAATTCAATCATCGCAACCCATCATCTTCGATCTATTGTTCTATCAACTGCACTGACATTAGTCAGTCAGAGCCGTTCATTTCTACCTCTGACTGCCAGCATTACCATAAAATGAGATACAGCAGTTGCTCCCTTTTATGTCAGCAGTTCCATTTGAACATATCGGTATGGAGAATATTATGTGGAAGCAGCCAGACGACATTTAAATGATGTTAAACAATATGGCTGGAGACAGTGTGACTGTTTTCCAATTCAATTTCATAGTGAATAACCTGCAGTTTGATTTGATTTTTATTTTCTCCCCCCCAATGAGGCTCAAGATGGAAACTGAGGGCCGCCTCAGCTCGGAGATAGGAGGCACAAATGGAGAATGGCATCATTAACATTCCCTGACAGTTAACGTTTCAGTCTGCAGTAGCATCACAATGCTGACACAAAATGCCACATGACAAACGGGGCAAATGGAGGAGCTGGATTTGGGATGGAGACACAGGTCAGGATTGAGTCTTCCCTGATCTAATCAACAGCTGCTTGATTTCAGGAGAGGCTTGGGAAAAAATAGAGAAGACATATATCATAAATGTACAGTAAAGCCCAAAATTATTCCTTCCACGTGGCAAATCTAGATTCAAATTTATTTTTAGTTAACCGAGATGTTTGTTTCTAGTAGGAAATGAGACTGGCTTCTCTCCAAAGATAGTAAGACAATGCAATTTACAGGAGTTACAGCAACAAAGGCAGTTTTAAGTCTCAAGTCAACTAAAAAAACAAACAAACAGGATAATTGGAAACGAGCTGTCGTTTTATCATGGTGCACTGATTGCTCTTTGAATCAGCTTTACTGCAGTCCCCCCCCACTAAACGCAAAGTGCTGCTGTAGAGAAAATGATACTATTGCATAGCTGGAATGACAGCAGAATGAAGAGTACCAGGGACCCCCACCCCTACACAAAACAACTGTAGCCATGTTTCCATCCAATATTCATGCAAATTGTGAGCAAACCTTTAAATTATCACAAAAAAGAAAATGTGAATTAGCCATCTTTCCATCTACTAATTTGGTGCTAATTAACCAGGCTACGGAAAGCATAATCTGGTCAGAGGTTGATGTTACGCATGGCGATAATAAACAGAAAGTAGAGGTAAACTAGCATGGACCAGACATCTAAAAACAATAAAAAAAAGGAGAGAGGCTCACAGGAATGTGTTCAAAACAGGCAAGTTGCAATTGTTCTTTCATTGCCAACTAGTGTTGTTACTACAAATACAACTAGAAATACAAACTGTTTTCTAATTTTGGTGTTTCCACCAACCTTTCCTTATGCAATACTTCAAAATACACATTTAATTCAGCATCATATTTGTCACAGTTTTAAAAAAAATGGTATTCAGAGAAATGCAGCTCCTAATTTAGGATAGCCTCATTAACTTTGATATTTTTTTACTGTCCAACCTGTGAAAACATGCACACAGAATGTTATTAACATAGAATGTTATTAACATAGTGTAACCCTAACAGGGTCCCCTGAAACATTACCAGAAGTGACCTGAATCCAAAAACTCTGTAACTCCCCACACATATCATTGTTTCTTCACAACATTACAGCAATTGTCGCTAGATGCATAATCAGTTTGAGAAATTTCAAGGTTGATAACTCAATGTAACTGTCTATACACTGTCACTATATGCACATCCAGGAGCAGTGACTACAAGTCAGCAACTCAATGCAATTGGCTGGTTTCAATCGCTGAACCTCATTTACCATTTATGTTGTGAATCTGGGCTTGTAGGGAACTCAAAACCAAAGCCAGACAGGTTTTACCATTTTAAAACGTTTATTTTAAATAAGATATGGACAAAAAACTGAATTCCTCTGCAGGCCGAGCAAAAATTAAACCTGGGATACTCACTGCAGAGGAAACAGGCAGGATGCCTGAGGCTTGGTCAGAGTCCAGAGGACAGGCTTGGGTCATGCACAGAGGTCCAAACAGGGCAGAGGCAAGGCTAGGCTCGATGTCCTGGTACAAATCCAGCTCACGGTCCAGGAATCAGAAGCTACACAGATATCATACAAGGGCAAGGCAGGAAAATCCAGAAACTCGATTGTGGTCAAGACAAGGAAAACAAGCATGAAGAAACGCTGGACATCCTCTTGCAATATCTTTCAATAATCTGGCGCCTGCCTACGGTCAGCGGAGAGCTTATAAG
Organism: Fundulus heteroclitus; assembly: GCF_011125445.2. Taxonomy (NCBI): domain Eukaryota; kingdom Metazoa; phylum Chordata; class Actinopteri; order Cyprinodontiformes; family Fundulidae; genus Fundulus; species Fundulus heteroclitus. Next base: position 36,186,074 of record NC_046363.1, read on the forward strand.
GACAAGGAAACAAGAGTGCATAATGGGATGCATTGCAGGTGCTGTGAATAATGCTGATTACAGCAGCAGATAGCAAGCAGTCCAGATCATGGCAGGTTTGAACAGTAAACTGTATTTGACTGCGTTGTTGGATGACTAAGATCAAATTGGAATGGATGTAATTGACTTCAAATGTCTGTATGCTTTGATTGATTTGACTCATTTTATTTTGGTGAACGGCCTTGAGAAAATATTTACCTTATTGTGTCTCTTGGTGTGCCTGGGCTTAAGAAATCACAGTCTTCCTAACAGGTGAAGGTGCAAGAAACCATTCCAACACTGGAACACTGTGACATTGAACACTGTGACATTGCACAAAGCAAACAATGAGCCTAAAGTAAAACCAGAAAATTGCGGTCCAAAAAGTCAGTCAGGTACTACATGTACATGGCTTGCTCTGTCTCTGGTCATCTGTCACTCCAGCAACGGCCTAAAAGCTTTCTTTTTTCCCATACTCATAACTTATGCCCCTTCATGCCTGTACAAGATGTACCAGTTCTGCAATTTGAATTATTTGAATATCCATTAATTGCTTGCATGTCGTCCATACTATGTCCATTATGAATCAGTTCCGGATGTTTAACTAATGGGAACGCAACACACCTATCAAACCTATAAATGCATGAAGACAGCTGTACGTTCAATATATTACAGGTTTACAGATGTGTCGACTTAGAATCACGGTGTCAATTATTCTAACTTTTAAAACTTTACTGTGCTCTTTTTCTCCACAGCAGATGCAGGACTCCGCTGACCAGGGGGTGATGTTTGTGGGATTTGTCCAGGAACCATATGGAGCACCGTGCACCCGGATCAGAGAACCAGAAACCCCTTCCCTGTCTCTGCACTCCAGCCCCAGTTCTATCCTCGGCTCCCTGGGTAGTTGCAGTCCTTCAAACCCCTCGAGCCCCAGAAACCAGGCAGAATGTGATGCAAAAACTAACACTGTGGACAAAGAGGGGGGCGTGGAAGCACTCCGACTAGATGCAGAGACAAATCAAACTGGGATCAACAATGAAAACCACTCGGGTTCTGGTGTAGGGGGCAGTTGGGGTGGCGTCTCACCAGCAGCATCTCCGTTATCAGAGGGAAACCTGGAGAACAGCGAGGAGCTGACCGAGGAGGACCTGTCGTGCCACAATAACAACAAAGACATCATCAGAGAAAGAAAGGAGAGGCCAAGATATCGGAGAGGTGATGGTAAGTTGTCACCATGGTTACAGTTTCACATCAAAACTAAAAGGAAAGGGGTTGTTAGGCAAAAATCAAGAAAATTATCACTTCCATGCTGTGATAAATGAAAAAAAATCTGCAGGAGGAAAGCAAACAAAATCTGATTGCAATATACTGTCTCTGCTTTCTCTAAAATCGATTCTTTAGTCATCCAAGCTTTTTTCTATACCTGATTAATCCTTTTAGGGTCCCAGGAGGACTGGTGCATATCTGCGATGCTGTTCAATATGATCATGCAAAAGTCGTATTTGACAAATTCTGTTGTTTAATTAAGAACCTGATTTACATTTATCACAAATTCTGTGTGCACACACAACATTGTGTGAAAGTTTTGAACCACCCAAGATATTATGTTTTCTTTGCATCCAAGCAGCCAGACTAGCATGAGAGCGATTAACGTAAATGCAAATTATTTCTGAAGACATTTCAAGGATTTTTCAGGGTTTTTTTTAACATTGGGAGCTTTTTTCACTCAAAAATAAAATAAGTCTATAGAAAACATTTATAGCTGTATGGCATCTGAATTTAATCTCTTTAAAAAAAAGGAAAGAATCAGACAAGGTTCTGATGCAAGGAGTCTTTTGTTAATAGTATTATTTGTGGAGGTCTGCAGCACACGGAGACAGTTTCACTATAAAAAAAAATCATATTATTTATTTCAATATCCCTACCAACAGATGCCGTGAGATCACTATATGAATTTATTAACACCATTTTAAAAAAAAAGTTATGCTTCTTATGGTTAACAGCAGCACTAGAAAAAATTAATTGAAATACATTCAGAGAACGTTTAAGAACAGTTGGAAATTGTGTTGCACGTCTGTCTGTGCTTCGACCTGATTAAACCCTGTGACAGATCAGAATAAACAGGGAAAATAAGACACAGTGAGCTTGTCTTTTAAACTAATCTAACTTTTTCAAAATGCTGAATCACTGTGTAAAATTAGACAAATCAAAACTTAAACAAAGTCTAGAGTTAAAGAGTTCCTACAGATCTTATTTTTAAAATGACATACTTTTCATGACCATAATTATCAAGTTTGTGTGTTTTTACAGTATTTTGGATATTCTTCTACAAAACCTTTTATTTTGAACGGCTTAAACACTAATCCAGTCTTCTTATGTAGGTTCCACAAATCATGAAACACTCTTGATTCACTCCCCTTTTTGGCATCTGGTCTAAAATACATCAGCTCCATTTAAAAACCTAGAACATTTGCACTAAAAAGGACTTGTTTATAATAACTAGTTTGTCTTTTGTTAAGTGCAGATCCTTTAAAAGCAGTAGTTTCCCTGAGAGGAGCCCTCAAGTGCTTAGAAGGGGCCTGGGGCTTTAATGTCAAAGGTTATCAATGTGTTTTAAACATATTAAACACACTCTGTGGTGTTCAAGGGGGACATATAAACTTTCATTGCATCATAAACTGGTTTTACACATGGATCTGGCTAATATGAGAGTATTTATAGGATTAAAATACATGCATTTAGATACAATTTCTAATCTTGAACTGTAGATCTATTAAGTTAATGAGCATTTGTATACGTGAATGATTCATGGGCCAGGGTTAAGTGGATTAACAAACATCATTCCACTAAAAAAGGTAATGAAATGGATAGAATAAAAGAATAAAAGCAACCAAACAACAAAGGCAAACTATTAAATACCCTCAGAGGGCCTGAAGACCTATTGATTAAGGCCCCTTTAACAGATTACAAGACAGTCTTGGTGCTTGGAAGTGAAAAGAAATAATGGTGTTTTAAATCTTCTCACTGTACTGTCCATTGTTTTTTTTTCACATCACAATACTGTCAGTTAGTATTAACTATGTACTATGGGCACCGTATTACCTACGGCTTGTTTACCTACAGGAATGCAACACATTGGTTGTTGTTTGAATCCAATCCAGTGGTTGTTCGTTTAATTTCTCTGTACCAAACTGTCATTTCTCAAAGCCTTGGTATATGATGCCAAATGTACTTGTGTGGAGGCCCATAATTAAACATGATTAAGCATTTATATATAGCTTAGTCAGTTGGGTAACTACATGCTTTAAAGGGAAGCAGAACTAATTAATCCACATGGGGAACTATAATTAAAGGTCAAAATGTAAAACTTCACAAAAGCTTTGCCCAAGGCTCTAAACTCCAAAGTTCAGCAAAATGACCAAACAGTAATTCTTACAAATTCCACTGAAAGGCCAAATCACGGAGAATCATAATTAAAGGTCAAAACTTTAAATGTAGAAGAGCTATATCTGCTACACAACCACAGAGTCGGTGATTATGTCCACCGGCCGAATGTGTGAAGCATTAATGGATTTTTTAGATAAAAACCTAATAATATATACTTTATGGAATGTGTACATGTCTTTTAGCTGGTTTCAGAGCAGCTACGTTTACCGTGTATTACATCATATTTGCCAGCAGGGTTGAGCAGGAGCTGTCATTCCTTCACAGATATTCCATCTGAATGATTTTTACTCCTCAAATCATCTCTGTCTTTGTAACTGTATCTTTTAGAGTGCAACTCTACTTTTTTTTGTTTTGTTTGTATAAACCCTGTAGATTCTTCCTTAAAACACTCCGCGCCTGTGAAGGTGTCGTTTCCTGCAACTGCTAGAATGTTACACAACAGCGTGTCGCCTTGGGACATAATCCCTTCTCTCTGTCGCACAAAGAGAGTCGTCTTAGAACCGAGGCTGCAGAGCATACAAATTTGCGCTCAGCTGTTGAGGCTGGGAGTTTTTTTTGTTTTTTTTTGGAGCTCATCGTTTTGTCTCTTCAGAAAGCCAGCCAGCCAGCAACACGTCCTGGAGTTATTCTTGCTGCACATTTATAGTTTCAGCTTCCTTTGAGTGTCTGAGATTAACAGATGGAGACGCCCACCGCTTTCGGCGCCTCCTACGGTCTCCCATCCTGTCGCTGGACCTGTCTGTGATGCGCGTCAGTGTTATGTGTAGACCCAGCGGGAGCTGTGTCTATACTGTATGACTGCATGTCGGTTATTCGTTAAGAAGAACCCAATATAAGGGGTTAAATCATGCATTTGTACATTTCTTTTGTTTTTATCATATGTGCGCAGTAACCTAAACATGGCGCTGCAGCTCACCATCACCCAGTGGTCCATCTGGGCCTTTAGCGGTGAGATAATCCCCCACTGACTTGTCCTCTACCTCCCTCAGCTTCTCAGCTCTCTCCGCTCTACCCCCAACTCTTCCCCCACCCCAAATCTCTGTGACAATGCCAGCAGCGCCGGCGTCGCAGCCAGCCGGGGCGGTGAAGGAGCCTGCCAAAATCCCATGTCCCTCTCTACTAATGCCCAGTCTGCCGAGAATGCCCAGGGGTCTCTGCTGCTGCTGCTGGCTTGTCCTCGGTAATCCACAAATCCTTGAGGTGAACACTGTGCAAGTGCTGGCACCGAGGCTGGCAGAAAGCTGTGGATTACCGCCGAAAAAGAAACACCACCACTCAGATCGAAGCTTTAGCGAGATCCTCTAAGTCTGGAGACACGGACGCTTGGATGACTTGAGGAAGACGACATCTATTCCTCATGGAAAGTCTCTCTGGGATCAGAGTAATTTAGGCGAGCAGGAACAGTCTGTAAGAAATTAAACGTTACCGGTGTTATTTTTTCTTTTCCTTTTTGCCGAACATGCTGAGCAAACAGGTAAGAAATTGGCGGATGAAAACACTTAGAGAGATGCAGACAGACAATACCACTCTGAGAAGTTTTTTTTTTTTTTTTTTTTGCCATAACAAATCAAAACATAAATTATCAAATTGAGCGACATTGATCAGGTCAAACACGACAACACCAGAAGGTTTTGTTCTGCCCAAATGACCTTTAGTTCCCAGTTCAGAGCTATCTGAACTGGAGTATTTGCCTTTAATTTGTAGGAAATAAAGACAGTTTTAAAAACTGTGGATGTTTATTAAATCCAACTGAGAAAACTAAGCATCAAAAACACTAATAAAACAATCTATTTTTTAATAATACATTGGATTACCAATTCACTTAATTAGGAAGACCTGTTGGATTTTAGACAATCACTTGGCAACAACTCAATGCATTTGGCCATCAAGATCTAGTAACTGTGCATCAGAATTGGATAAGGAATAAATAATTTAACTGATTTTAATGTGTGTTGGTGTCAGACTAGTAGCTTTAAGTATTTTAGAAACAGTTGCTCTACTGGGGTATTCACACACGGACGTCTCTCAGATTTACAGAGGACGGTCTAGAAAAGAGGACATATCTATTGAGTGGCTGTTTTGTGGCCCTAAACGCCTCGTTGGTGTCAAAGTAGAATGGCAGAACAGATTACAGAGAGGCAACAGTAGTTGAAATACCACAATAAAGCAAAGCAAAATGCCATTTCTAAAGGCATGACATGTAAAACCTTTAAGCAGATGATCTGCAGCAGCAGAAGACCCATCCTGTCAGCTACGAACAGTACATTTATGCTAGAATTTACGCAGGCTTCCAAAAACTGAACAATCATTGGTTGTGAATGCATGTGTTCACATGAGCATGAATCTGAATTTCACCTGCAGCGTTCAGAGTGCAGCCTCAGAGTTGGCATAAACAACATGAAAGTGGGGATCCATACTGTCTTGTTTCGTTGAGGCTGCTGGTTGGCATGCGTTTTGGCCTCTTAGTACACATTTACTATTTTTTAAACACAAAAGCGTACTTAAGCATCGTCGATGACCATGTCCACGTTTTGCCCATTGTCAGATATCTACTTCTAGCAGGATAATGCTTCATATTCCAAAGCGTCAATCATGGCAAACTGGCTTCTTGAACTTGAACAATGTGTTTACTGTACTCCAATGGCACACAGTCACCAGATCTCAGTCCTATTGGAACAGATTTACATCAAAGACTTAATCTGCAATAACTTTGTATCGCTACCACTTCAATTTGTACCAAAATCTGAAAGGAATACCTTTCATATATTGGCCAGTTTATGCCACCAAGAACGAAGACAACATTGCAGACAAAACTGGCTCCTACAATTGTTTTTCATTTAACCTTTGTTAAAGCTTAATTAAAAGAAAAGACATGTTTCATGAAACAAAAAAACAACAAAAAACAATAACATTGTACAAACACAGTAACAATACAAGTACATAAAACATTTGACTCAATTAAATGAGCTAATAAAGTATAGCTAGATTTACCTATTAAAACTAGTGGGTGAAGTCCTGACAAACAAAAAAAGTGAAATTAAAGTGAAGTTACCAGCAGAACTGCTACCTTAGTATATATTAGATTAGTTTGCCTAAATGGCTAGTGAGAGATTATCGCACCTGTGCAGTGGATATCTACACTTTCTCCAGAGTTTCTGGTTTGCTGCTCAGAATAATGTCAAATGTCTGGATAGGGTTGAAATAGTTTACTAATTAGGTAACTGCTCGAGTCAATTTCCTGCACTGGGTTTAATTTATGGGTATAGAAGCAAAGGGCGTTAGGGTTCAAAGTGTACAAATCCTTTCACTGCGCATTTCATTTGTGCATCTCTAACGTTTTGGTGCTATAGATATTGACTGCTATGAAAGTGGAGTATATTCTTCCCACCCTAGACGACAATCTACCACCATAACTGTTTGGAAGGTTATTAAAAATGAGTTAGATGCAGTAATTTCACCTTTCACGTGACGTTTCTGCCTTTAAATCCTTGCACTTGGCATAGTGCCTGAATCCTAATGATGCTGCACTGTTGTTTTCATGAGCTAGAACAGTGTCTTCCACACACAGGTGGCTCTCGATGGAACTCGGCAAGTGGCTGTTTTTAGAGATTTATGTTGGCTATTAATGTACTATCTCAGAGATTGCTTAACCTTGCATTCTTCCATGCTGCAAAGTATCTGCTCCTCCGCACTTTATGGTGGAAAATACAGCATTTAAAAAATACATATCTCAAATGTCTGTCTAGGGGGAGAAAGAAGTGATTCTGTAGTAAAACGTCTGACTGTAAATCCAGTTTTTAATGTATATACCAAAATCAGCCCGACAGAATTGCCTAATTTTAGTTAATGAAGGCAAGTGCATGACCTTAAAACTTAAGTAGGCATTTCATTTCTTTTTTATTATTTTTCACAGTTTTGGTTGTTTTTTCATCTGCCCTGTACTTTGCAGCCTAAACAGAATCCCTGTTGTATGTTTTCTTGTGTTATATTGGCAACGCTTCGATACTGATGCATTTGCCGTGAGTTCTGGCAGATGCCTGTCTGCACAGATTTCCATCAGAGTTATTGTAGAATAACCCATGAAAGCCTGGCTTCAGGTTGATCTGTTATTATCTCATAGTCCAGTGTGATGGACATCAGAAGGCAGACTTCTTATCTTATTTTTCAGTATTTTTCCTCCCACACTGTCCTGCTGAAATTGCCCTTCGGCAAGGCACTCAGTCCGCCTCCTGTGGTTTCTGTATATTTCCTCTGAACGGCTGAAAACACTCTCACATGCTCAGAAAATGAGCCATCTAGCCTTCTGGCTGAATAACAGTTGCCTTGCTGTAACATAATTAGATCATGTAAATCCTTCAGACATTACTCAGGAAACAGTTAATATTCGTGAAGCATATAAACAGAAAGCATGTTTTCGTCTAGTGGCTGGTATTCTGTGGTTTATGTTGTAATTTAATCCACATGGCAGTCAAAATAAGAAGCAATGGAGTCATCCATGCTGAATGTGGTTTTAATGTTACTTATCTAATTACACTGTCGTTAGTGAAATTTACAGCTTTGACACAATGTGTTTTGTTTAGCAGTTAGAAACATGGCTGTGGTTTTACAAATCTTCTTCAATCAAACTGCACTGATTAGGGTAGCTGCACCTGAAGCAGGAAAGTAAAGGGTCAAAAGGTGGAAATTTTATTAAGCAGTTGTCTCACCTGTCTCTCCATCTTGCAAATAATGGAGGCATATTAAAAAAACAAGGTTTTTATAGTTTAAATGTGAGAAAATTTAACAGATTTTGTGAAAGATAATGTCCTGTCACAATTTTGAAGCATGCATTTCGTTTATGATGCGTTACTCTTCTGAGTAAGCGTGTAAGAATTCACGGTGTTCAACGGCATAAACAGGCACCCTAGAAAACATCAAAGGCTACAACCACATTTTTGTGTAGGTACAAGTGTGTATTGTCAGCAAACATTTATAGCCTAAACTAATGTTGGAACCTAGAACAGCTTTTGGTTACTTAGAGAGAGAGACACACACACACATATATATATATATATATATATATATATATATATATATATATAACAAATGACAATAGGAAATAGTGTAAAAACATGACACTCAGTAAGACCAAGGACCACGTCCAAGTTCCTGTAAATTTAAACCCAAACTACAATTAGGAAAGCTAAACAAATGAATAAAGTTAAACTGAAAAACACCAAAGAAATTTAACCAGAATGTTTGGTATTGAGATTATCTTTCCAGGCATGTTGTTTATCTCTCTTGGAGCAGCCATTACAGTCATATGCACATAGCTATATGTGTAAAATTGTTAATAACCTCTAGGACATTTTACCAGAGCCTACTGGTAAAACGTAGCTACTTTTCTAGCTACTTAACCTGTTCTTGCCTACAGGGCTCTGAATGGCCGGGCTGCTGACTATTTGTGTGAGCTTTTAAATAAACACACAAATCTCTTAATCTCCTGGATGTTACTTGAACTAAACCGTAGAACAATTTACCACTACAGCTTTGCTTCGCTGACATTTTTAAAAACCAATTGAAAACTTTTTTGTTTCACCAAGCTTTTATGTCCTAATTTTATTGTCCTATATTTACTTTGCTTTATACAAATCCTTTTTTGGTTTTATGTATATGTTAAATGTCATTTTCCTGGACAGTACTTTGTGACTTTGTGTCTGTGAAAGGCACTACATCAATAAACCGTACTTATCTACATGCCTTACCGAGGAGCTGGAAGCTCCGGACAAAATCGATTGAAATCAGGGACGAGGCTTGAATTTTCAAATTATTTGGGACAATTCTACGTTTTAAATGATGTGTGTGAGCTGTAGCTTGAGCTTATAAGCTACAGTAAACCATTTAACATTATGTAGTTCCAACAAAAGCGTTCAGACGGAGAAAGTTCTGGCAAGCTGGAGGCACGTTGAATGGGAATTCGCTGCTGCGCTGCCTAAGATTTGTTTTCCATATTGTTCCCGGTTGTAACATTGTTAGCATTGGGGGAATTAAAGAAAGAATGCGCGTGTATCCTCCTGCGGCCGTTGATCTGATTTTCCTCAAGAGGGGCAACTGAAAAAGATTTAAGGAATTAGAAGGGCCAGCTGTCACATCAGTCTGTGGAGCCAAACAAGAAATGGTTATAAATGATTCATTCTTCCTGGATGGCTGGCTGGCGGACGCACGGACAGACAGAGGAACCAAATTGATGGAGCAACGGTTCCATTACCAAACGCCACCATCCAAAACCGGAGTGTGTGTTGGTGTGTTTGAGTGGGTGGCAGCGTCACACATTCTGCTCATCCATCTGGTTCACTTGGGGAATGACAGTCTGACATTTGCATTGGAAGAAAAGGGGGGGGGGGAATGTTGTTAGCAGGCGCGATTGGAAATGTTTCCTCACGGATCCAAACCCTACTTACATCTCGCGTTTGGTTCTTTTTCAAAGCCGAGCGGAGAAAGTATTTCACTCACTGACATCACAAGAACTAAAAGTCTTTTTGCGCTTTGATTTAGTGCGATTCGAGCGCAGATCAGTGACAAAGTACTGTAGGCAAATTTCCAAGCCTGTCTCTCTCTCTCTCTCTCTGTCTCTCTCAAGAGGCTCGCTGCATTATGCACATCTATTCTTGATGTAAACAGCAGCTAGCTATAGAGCTCTTAATGCATTATTCAATGTTATAGTATGAATTGACTCGGTTACAATCCCCTTTAAGTTCCGCGTCAGCAGCAGCGTTACGGCATTTATAGAAGACGTTAAAAGAAAAGGGGAGGATGACTTGTAATCTGAATATGATCGAGTTACTTTGGATGCTATCCACGTCTGTCTCTGAGAAGGCAGAATCCTTGGAAAAGATTTGCGTTGTATTTGTGAGTCAGGCTTGGGGCATCATAGATCTCCTCTGGAATTTATATTTCATTCCCCATTTTATTTGACACCTGTCAAGTGGAGGTTTCTTATTATAGTGCTTTGCATACAAATTTATTTTATCAGCGTCAACTCATTTATCAGGCAACAGAGTTTGATAAAAAAAAAAGGAAAGAAAGAAGCCGCAACAATAACATTGCGACACAGAGATCTTCGGATGATACACAAGGTGTGTAAATGCATATAGGTTTTCTTCTGATATTTGTTAATTTCATTTCTGTCACTTTTTCAAGAGAAGGCCCTTTCTTCCTTGAGTTATGAGGTTCTAAACATTAGACAGGTTCTAAACACCAGGTACATTTGAATGACTGAAATAAATATGCAGTTCTTTCTTTTTGTCAGCTGATTGACATTTTATATTTTGTTTTATTTCAATGTCAAGAAAGTTAAGTTATGTTGGGGAAATATGTAGCTCTCAAGATGTGATAGAAGTAACCAGATTATTCCCGAGACATCAGATGACTATGTGACAGATGTGTGTATGTTTTCTTTCTCCCACCTGATTTAAACTTGTGGTATAGTTGTTTTGTAATATGTTTTACTCAAAAGTAAATCCAGAAATCACTGACATATGAAGTTCTTGACACGAGCTAGAAGTGTCTGGGTAGTTTGCTGGTAACATTGACTGATTATGAATTATTCTAAAATACATGATTTATTTTTTTTCTTTTGTAAAAAGTTTGTCATAAAAGGGACTTCTCAATGAGAAGCCCCTCAAATTGTTATTGGAGGCACCAAAAATGAATGCCACCAATCCAACAGGTGAACCTGACTGACTCTAAGAAAAGTACCTGACCGTTGTTTTACACCTAATTTACACATTTCAATGTTTTTTTCCTGTTATTTTAACATGACGAATTGTATCTTTTAAAAAAAAAGAAACCTCAGTTTAAGACAGAAGTCACTGGATAATCCACTAAAGGTGATGGATGATTCTAAATGACTTTAATTGTTGTGTGTTTCCACCCTTCCCTGAATCAACCTTTTAGTACCGTTCTCTTGTTATATTTTATCATGCCACAAAATAACATCAGGAAGTCTCACAACATTTCACCTGATGTTTCTACAGCTCTTTAAAAGAAGCGTGCAGCACTGACATGACACTTTTTGATAAATCGAGTGGTCCTTTTACACTTTCAATACTTGTTTTGTTGCTTTATGTTAAGAAAGGGACTACTTACAGTGACAATTGGAGAGCTGTAAATTCTCAAGATGAGATTGAACTCACCAACAAAGATAATTCTAGATCGCTATAGAATTTGGGTTTTTAAAAAATAAAAAATATAAAAAATTTCAAACTTTTAAGTTTATGTTTGCGAGTCAGGTGTCTTTTTTCTACCATATGAAGCAACACACAGAAAAAACAGTACCTTTCTTTACATCTTGACATGGTAAATTGCTCATTGTATAAGTCACCAGGTTCATTTATGTAGTGACGTAATGGATAATTCACAAGAACTGTAACCAGTTAGGATTTTTGCTATGATAGTTAGAGAGGAACCATACGTATAAAGTAAATTATTACATCAAGAGTAGTTTTCTTCAGAAAATGAGCTACCTAATCTGGTAATGGTGTAACTTTACCTTCTCTGATTAATTTACTGGATACACCAGAACAGTTTGAAACAAATTTGTGGTTTATATAATATCTCCTGATTCAAACTTTTTAAGACTGTTATGACAAGGGCATCCATATCCAAGTAAAGAAAAACTCATTTTCTGAGAATATTAAGTATCCGCCCAACGCTTCATCCAGGGCGTACCTCGCCTCTCGCCCACTGAGTGCTGGAGATAGACACCAAAGGGTATTTTATGTAGTAACTCACCAGATAACAGGTTATTTTACCTGTCAGGATGATCTAAAATTCACAGCATCATTCACTGGCTGCTTTGGATGATTCTCAATGATTGTAACACAGTTGAGTGGATCCTTTAATATTGCCTAATTCGTAACTATTAAGACTTGTTATGACATTTGGAGAGGATCCATAGCTAGAAACTGAATCCTGCAGTCTTGTTTGTTGCTGTTAGTGTGTTAAAGCTAAAAAAAACACACCTTTTTTTCCTGCTTCAACCATATGTTGCTGGAATCCAACGCCATGGAACATTTAACTGTTAAAATGAAGGATTGTATAATTTGCTACACTTGACATTAATTGCCCTGATCTTTCTTTTATCAACAGTGATTGCTACTTAATTACATCATTAAATCAAAAACATCTTTATTATTTTGGATATGTGAGATAATTAACCTGGGATCAAGAGGTGATTAAAAACATTTAACCAAGGCCTGTCCTGTGTTGTGTGGACAAGCCACAGTCAAATTTACCTCAAACCTTTTTCATTTTGCTCTATTAATGCAAAACATTATGAGACCGGACATGTTTTTTCAGGTTTTGATTTTGAGCATTAATATCATGTGATTATACATTTTTACTACCATTCGACGAGAAATCCTCCAGGCACTCATATCAGTGAGTATACTGTGACCAAGAATTATATCACCCAAGATCTCATTTCCCTGTACGTTAATATTTACTTTTATGGGCTGCAATGCAAATTTTCTATCATTAATATTGTGATTAATGGCTTACTTATATCAAGGGCCTTTTTAAATACACATTCTGACTATTTACAGAGCTTATACAATATTATACAATGCATTGCAGGAACAGGTTTCACCTCATTTATGCAAAAAAGGGGACTAAAGCTGATGAGAAGACACTGAAACACACAAACTGTTATTTGCAGCTGATGGCTGATTGCTATAAAAGTGTGTCCAACGTTTCTTGGCTGTGTTCTTTGGGACTGTTCACATTCTGGCTAAAATCCTCTGGTTTTCATCACAGAGGACAAACAAAACCCGACACCCAGTGGAACATCACCAAGCTATTGTAGAGAAGTCTCAGGGAACTTGATAAATGTGTGTTTGAAAAGAACGCTGGGTATTAAAAGTTTGAACTGAAGCAATTTTTTTTTTTTTTAAATGTTTTTGGAACAAAGCTCTGCTGCATCGTCGCCAACCATTTACTGAGACATTCAGAGTAGCGTTTTTCTGCATCTGAAAGTCTTCCCAGAGAGATGTAGATTACACTTTGGAGTTTGGCCAGTGTGCAGCAGCGGTTCATTTTGGCAGGAAAAAAAAAAAAAAAAAAAAACTTCCACAGAAGCTACAACTTCCCGATTCAAATCAGTGACGAGAATTTGGTATTTGTCTTCTGTCAACAGGAGTGGAACTGCTGGCTTTATACAACAACCCGCCGGTCCGAGAGGGCCAGGTGAAATACTACACTGTCAAAGTGCCTCTGCGAGTGCAAAGCTATGAAGAAGGCATTAGAGGTGTGGAGGCCAACTGGCTGGATCACATGACCCAACACTTCAACAACGGAGCCTCGCTGGTCGACGGATATTTCCACCTGGGCAACGTTAACGGTACGGATTTTGATTGGCTATTACATCTTTACATTACAAATGGTGCTAAAGTAGAAAAACAAACAACACAATTATGTTCCTTTATTACTGAACACAGTCGTGACCTCTGGCATGGCTCTGCAGGTTCATGCAAAGGTCACGTTGTAGCTGCTTTTTTTCTATGGTTTATGGACCAGGCTGCCCTTTTTCCTTTCACTATAATACCAGTAAAAATGTCAAAAAAGATTCTAAACTCACACCAGTCCATGAAATTAAAAGCCTGAGGCAAGAGGTGACGCAACTTACCCTGTGTCGAAATAATTATGCGTTAGTTGACATTTGTTTTCCTCCAGAAAACAATAAAAAAAAATGTCATATTCAAAAATGCCCATTTGATTCTCTTTGTTTGGATTAGTGGTTTAGTCATTCAGTATGCGTCACTCATACGAGAATCTAGTTAAAACTTTTATGATAGATATTCACAAAATAAACATGACATCTTGACCTTAGACATAAAAAAGAGGGTTTTAGAAGTTCCTACAGACTTGGCATTTTGTGAATATTATATAGGTCTTTAATTAATTTAATTAATCTTTTTTTTTTGCCTCTGTCTTCAGTCTTGTCTAATGTATTGCAATTATGCCCAAGTCTTCTAGTTTCTTCTCAAACAGCCTGCATATCATGAGATTATTGAACAGTAGAACCCAAGTGTAGCATAAAAGAAATAGAGTTCATCAAAATCATTGAATTTAAACTCAAAAGTCTAAATTTGAACCTTGGGAGCCAAACATGATCCTCTTGCAGGCGTGTAAGTGCATCATAGGCATAAAACCACACCAAGAGGATATCTGAGAAAAATTAACTTTTTTATTTTGCAACAAAATAATTGTTCTAAATAATCAAATTTCCAATACTGACCAAACTAAGTGTGATGATAATTTATTCCAAAATCAAGCATCTCTAACGAAATGCATGTTTTAAGGGACAAATACAGCACAGTTCTCTGTTTTAGAGCCCTACTATTACTCTTGCGTCCGACCCCAGCAAGCACTGTGCTTTCCACTCTGACAGCAGAGAAATAAGCCGACAGAGTAAATACGAGCCATAATTCATTAATCTGAAAGAGGGAACGCTCCAGCAGCTCTGAAACAAAGATAATTAACCTGATAACAAATTGGTGCCTCCTTGCATATTTTATGTCCTGAAAAATGGAGTGATGAAGTATGCCATTATGATTACACATACCAGGGTCCTCTAACATGTTTTGCATCATCCGTGTGCTGTGAAAACACGCCGAACGTCTCTGGATCGTCCGCGGCGAGTGCCACTTCTGTGCATTGACTGACTTTTACAACTTGGTTTAGTTCAGAGCCGAAAGTTACAACCGCTTTTATAAATAGGCAATTTTACTGAGGTAATTTCACTTTTTTTTTGGATTCTTGCTCTCCAGGGAGCAGCTGGCAGAATGACATCAAAGCAGCAGCCTATTTGTTGTTAGCAGCTAATTACTTCAAACAGCCTAGCAGCTCAGGGCTTTTGAATCGGCTTCCATTGCTGCCATCTCCATATTTAGCAGATGAGTTTATGAATTGATGATGAGGCTCTTGACATGATGCAGGGGACCATCTCAACCTCATGAACATCAAGGACGTGTCTGACAGCCAGCCGGCACTCTAAAGGACACCGACTGACAGACCAGCAGTTAGATGGGAGAAGACAGTGACAGTCTTGATTTGCAGCACAGAGCAAACAACTTGTCATGCTCTGATAAATACATGAACGGTCTAATGAGTCATTTTGCTTTTTTAAGATCGACCTCTTGCTTCGACATTACGTTTTATCGTGGGTGTCTGCCTTTCACTATGTATGGCATGGGTCTGGGAAGTGCGGGTAAGACAGCCTTAGTTTTACCAGCTTCTTGCTGACTGATCTGAGTGATATTTGGCTTTGACTATGGCACCAAAATTGTCTTCTTTGAACCGTTAGCCATGCAATTTGAGCTCGATGATGCCGTCGAAAGAATCACAGATCTGAATTTTCACATACGTTTATCTGCTTTTCTCCAAAGCTCTTCACAATGTCCTTTTGGACCTTTCAGATTAAACCACGGGAATGCTTTACCCCACACATGTGGTGTTATATCTACACTGATGTATTATATTTATCATGGACTCTCATGGGTTTGAAGAACATACCCAAAATCATAAACTTTTCTATTGCCTGTCTACTGCGACATGTCTAACACGTTTCATAAAGTCAGCTTCACGGCAGCTTTTATGACAACTTTTTCCTCGGAAGCTGCCAGATTCTGCCAGACAAGTTCTGAACACTCCATCAAGAGAAACACAAAAATCATCAAGAGAAAGACAGAAATGGACCAGAACAATCAAGATGTTTTGCTGGACAAAATGTGTGGCAAGCCTTGCCAAGTTGTCGAGATGTGGTTGGAATAACTACTCTTGTTTGCTTCCTTTTTGATAGATAAAAAGATAGATAGATTTACGGGCAGGAACAGAGTCTAACAAAGCTGATTAATGCAACTACTTTCACTTTGATACCTTTGAAGAGCTTACCTTGTAAAGACGTTCAGAAATTACAAAGTTGCCAGTATCCTAAATAAGTTCAGGTTTTGGGGAACTGTGCCATTCATCACTAAGAACTAATGGACAGAGGGGGGAGCCTCTAATGTCTTTTGAATTAGAAATACAAAATCTGTGTTTTTATGTTTTTCCAAATACTGATTATCTGCATTTGACGTTGTGCAAAACTGTGACAACACCTACATAATAATAATTTATTATGTAAATTGCTTGAAGCACTGCGCTTAAAGATGTGTCCCTCTGTTATTCCCAGTGTAACTGTTGTACGATTGTGAATCTCTGACATATGGATAGTTCATGAGTTGAGGACACTTGAAGTGGTTGTTCCAAAGGGAAAAATTACAAACAACTTACTTACATTACTTGAAAAAAAAAAAAAAAACGTTAGCAATATTTCCCGACTACGACCATCCATCTATTTTAAGTATCTTTTTTTTTTAACTATTTTAAGTATCTTTTTCCTCTGGCTCAACTTGTGTTTTTGTGATAAATAGTGGCATGAATTGAGTGTGTCCCTATAGGGGATCTCTTTTTACAGGACCTCTATAGGATTAAGCTGTGGGTGTCCTGAGCTGTCCTGATTTAAACTATTTTTATTCTGTTCCACATGGGGATTTCACTGCAATAAATGTCTTGTTTAGGAAATTTGTCCCGCTTTCTTATGTACCTGTTAGGGAGCGGGCTATCATAGTACAAGATTTACATCCATATTCAGCTACAGTGCCATTTACACTTATTGGCAGTCCTGCTAAAGATCTGGTTTAGAGTGTTAGTCAACTGGGACATGAATTGGCTTTTTGAAGACATTTTACTTGTAACCCCCAAAAATATTTTTTTTACGTGTCCTGTTTGGTAATATAGCGCTAAAAATTGCTTTCTTAGTACCAAAGAGAGCCCAACAGATTTACTTTCACAAGTGGAGCATTGCTGCTTTCACTATGGTGCTCTGCTTGATACCCATGCAAAAAACTATTTTTTGGGGTTATTTCAAATGCCATGGACACAGAAACGGAAAGGTAAAAGAGAAAGAAAGAAACAAAGAAACAAAGAAACAAAGAAAGAAGGAAAGGAGAAATGTGGGGCAAATGTTTAAAGGGAGAGAAGCTGACAAAAATAAAGCAGAGGGGAAAGAAAAGAGTACGAGACAACATCCTTGGAGTCTGCTTCTACACCTGAAGAAAGAGATAAAAAGAACAACAGAAAAAACAGAAGTGTCCCTGGTAGAATAAAAAAAAAACAAAGAATATCTTATAAATGCTTTTCACTGCACCTCAGTAACATTCTACCAAACCTGTTTCTTTATTAGCCTCAAAGGCAAACAGCCTAAATATAAGGCAATAAATACCAAAAATACGACAGTTATTTGAAAATGGACCAAATCCTCCTGATTCAATGGTTCTGAGTGGCTACCGTGCTGTGTAATCAACATCAAATAAAAAAGAAATACTTGTTTATGTTCAAGTGCCAACACTGTTGGGCTGTGAGCCAGCAGGAGGCACGACCAGTTTAACTGTGCACTTAAAAATTTTCATAATCAAGCTATTGTTATGCAGAGGCTCTAAATTAGCAGCTGATTGATATTAAATACCTTTGACCTCAAAGCTTTTGAAAACTAAATTCAAAATGGTAACATTTATTTCAGTGCACTCTAACACTCTCAAAGATATGCACCTCTGGACTGAGGGGTTCATGAGGGTTTAATGGATAATTTCATGTAAGAGGTTGATTTTCAGTATTATTATACTATTTCAGAAATATTATTTAGCAATCAGTAGGGAGATTGTTATAGCCCATGAGCCCGAAAGAAATTAAACCTATTTAAATCTAAATAGGTTGGTTGTAGAAAATGCATATTTTAAAGTTGAATGCAAAACTTGGAATGATAATTAAGAAGTTTAAATAAATTATCTGTGATGATTTGACATTTTCTTCATGAATGTGTGGACTCAACTTGTTAGTCAAATTTTAATAAATGTAATTTTTATTATTTCTTGATTTATTTTGAATAGTTTACAAGAGGTGTCATCATGTTTTAACAAGAGATTTGCATTTTTTTTGGCATTCAGTGTAGCAGTTTAGCGAAAAATAACAAGAAAAAACAACTTTTGAGCTAATGCCAGAATATCTAAAACACTTTAAATTTCTTATGTTAGTCCTAGAATTTGAATCTTCATCACTGGTTATTAACAGATCTCTCAACTAAAAATGCTAAGTCTCTGGTTGCTCTGGGGATTCCCAACTTCCATCAACTATGCTCGCACATGACTGCGATAAGAAGTTGATCCCGAAGTTGTTGCTACAGAATTTGACAAAATTTAAGCCTTTCAGAATAAAATAAATATATTGAGCTAGCTAGCAATATATTAGATTTGTCACTTGTCAAATGACAAATCTGCTTCCTAGTTCAGCGAAAACACAGTAGTTTGCATCCAATATTTAAATAAAACGGTCAATATTTTAAAAAGATGTTTTAATTTGTAGTTACCGATCTCTCGTTGCCTTGTTTTACTTTGACAAACCGGATGTTTTTAGCGTTCTTTTTCCTATTTAATACAATTACAATTGTGTAGCTTCACCTGACTGGAGTCCGGCAGACCGGAGCGGACGGTGAGTGACTGAGAGTTTGTCCGCTGACGGTGGCGTTCGCAGAAGTCACGAATGTGGAACTGTTCTCATTAATTAACAGAACGGAGCAATCACAGAGCATGTGGAATCTGGGGGTTATAGTTTTCATGTGAACATTCTGCACTCTTAGGTTATTTGACACAAAAACTCAAGCGATATTTCAGTTAGAGACACTGAGTTAAAGAACACAAAGATAGCATTAGTGGGATATATAAAGTGCAAATGTAAAAATGAAACAATGAGCAAGGAAATAGTTTGAAGCAAAGAATTTCTCAATATCCCACAGGATTAAAATCTAGAGGGTTTGACATCACACACCAAGGTAAACTTTCTGTGTTAAAATCTAAAACGAAATTAATCTAAACTAAAATCTTGTAAAACCCTTTACATACATCTAAATGTGAAATCTATCAGGTGAAGTCTAACTTCCAGTGAGCCATTTAAAATCTGGGTTACATTTCTATGGTAAAGGTTTGGTTTCTACGCTACAGAGCTCAAAATAAGGTGATAAAGTGTTGACCCCGTTTTGCAAAAATCTCAATGTGGTGGAAAATTTACCAAAACATAGTGTTGCTATGTTTTGGTAAAAGTCACAGCAAACTATTCGGATTAAAAATTTTCATGTATTTTTGTTTGTGAGTGTGAGTGGTGGGGTGTGGTGGAGTGATTCTGCACCCTTAATAACTTCATACCCTCATAAAACATTCATAAAACATTTATATGTTCCCTTTATAATTCAGATTTGTGACAGTAGCGTCTGCCTTTTCTTAAACTCAGTGTCTGTGTATTCGTGTTCCGTTTCTCGTGTTTTCTCCAGCATACAGCTGCACTGTTCTGCGGTCTCTGACAGTCAGTTGTTCAAAACTGTGTGCATGTAATCCTTTTAAAGATGACTTTCCAAGGTGAGGTTTCATGGTGAAGCAGCACAGAGGGCCATTGCTTGCATACGCATGTGAGGGATTGCTCAGCGGAGCTGGATGTGACAGTGAGATCGAAAATGTTGGATCCAGAGCTGCTGACTGTCCAACTGTCACAATGCATGCATCAGAGATTCAGCCTGGATACACAAGAAATACAGCTGGAGCACAGATGCATCTAAATATGTACCAGGGCACAAACATACGTTCATGCTGCCTCGCAGTAGGGAGTACAGTAGAGGCTTGACAGTTTTTAACAAACAGATGTTAGTCTTTCTTCTGCTGTACTATAGAGGTTTCTAACCCAAAAAATATATTTTATTTCTGTTTAGTTTTTTCTGAAAAGGAATTTTTTTTTGTAATACAAGAAGGTATTTAAGTAGGACTGCCTGCAAGGGGATAAATACATGCATATATAGTTGTATAGTCCTGCCAAAATGTAAATGGGACAAGCCTAAAGAACTCATTCTGCAAGACAAGAGTTGTCAGCTGGAAAGGCGCTTTGCATATGAATATGAAACACATGCTATATATGCAAAGCAAACACAATGCCAAATGACAGGTACATAAAACACTTTAAATCATGAGCGACTAAATGTAAATGCATAATTTATCTCTGCAGACATTTGTGCTTCTCACTATTCTGAATCTGTTTTGCCTCAAAATATTTTTTGCACTACTTTCATCATTAAATCATTTAAACTTTTTTTTGTAATATAAAATAAATGAGACCTGGAATGTGCTGATGTATATTAGATATTTTACGTCACCGCTATGGTAAAAGTCAACTAATCGTAGACGTTGTTAAATCCCAAGCAACATGTTTTAGAACCTTTATATCCATTTAACTAGGAGGAAGATGCAGAGACCAAAGTAGAAAACACTCAACCAATAGTTTACAGTTATATCCACCTTATTCCTACAACTTGTGATGCTTTGCAGAAAAACTGGGTGAGACTTCTCAACAATCAGCTTTATCTTAAAATGTAAACACAACCTGTTGAAATGCAAGTATGCATAGAAAAACATAAGAACTTCCATTTTACATCTAAATGGGATGATACACACTTGCAGTAACAGTCCCCTCATCTTTTAAAAATTAGGAAGATGACCAGAAGAAATGATCTCAGATTGCTTCATTCTGCAATTTTCCCATTAAAAACCCAAACAGCAAACACAATTAACATGCATAATGTGCCCTTAGCAGAGCTATTTATCCCTTTCACATCCCTTTCTTTTCTGGTGATCAGTTGCAGTTCAACATCTAAATGATAAGGAGTTTTTTATTGACAAATTAAATGGGGCAAACATGCCAGATTGTTTGTGGTTGCTTCCAACCAAGAGTCTTCAGTCCCATTTTTGTTAATTCCTTGTTAATAGAAAGTGAAAAACCAGTCACAAGTGCAGAACCATTTAATTTCGGGTAGATGTTCAAAATACACACCTGTTGAACAAACAAGTTGAGCTTCGTGCAACATGCAGCAACATGTGCATAAGTAAGTGATTTTGGCGAAAAACATCAATGATGAAAATTGAAACTGGAAACTGTACAGATATGATATGCTACAAATTATTAGCCAACAAAAGAAGCCACATTACTGCAGCTTTTGCTACTTTGCACCCACAATCAATCCTGCAGTAACACGTTCAGAAGGAAAGGGGATAACAAAAACAATAATAGACACAATTCTCTTTTTTTAATCAAAAATTCCAAACCTTTCATTCTAAAATGTCCAAAATTATTGGTTGTTTTCAGACCACTTCTAAAGTATAAACACAAAAATTCACAATAACTGGAATTTACATATTTTTACCGTAGTCAGGCTTAAAAATAGAACCTGAAAAAAGCCACGACCTAAAAGAAGAGGTATGAAAGATGACAAAGGAAGGAGGATAGGTAGGAAGAACGGTGGCAGGTACATGGATGAATGGATGCAACATTCAACTATTGGCATGAGAAATATAACCCAGAAAGGCACGTTTTCCAATGCTCCATTTTATTTTTCCATAATTAACAAGGCTTACATTTTATTAGACGTTTCCAGACTGCATAGGATCCCTGAATAGATGAATAACAGAGGTTTCAATTAGTTTGCAAACAGGCCAGAACCATTTCTCTTTCACAAGTATAATTACGGTTTGACTGTTTTGTTGTCAACATTCATTGATAATCGCTTCCATTGTTTGCTCATTAATGTTCCCGCTCTCATGTATTTATGATCAGGCTTTTGTATTTTTTATATATTTTTTTTGATTTACAGTTTATTTTCCTGAAATGCAGTGCAAGACCAGCTTCTGTTATCTAATTCATCTCAAACCTCTTTTAAAACCTCAGTTGTAGACGATGCAACATATTCTTTTTTTTTTTTTCTTTTTTTTTTCCTTTAGCCCACCCAGTTATAACCATGTAGATCAGCTTGTTTGTGCAAGGGAAGCAAATTCAAATTCACTCAGGTGAATAGAGTAAAACCTCTGAAAGACTCAGAGCTTGGAGTGATAACTGGGGCCACCTTGGCTGCAAAATTACTGCGCAATAACTGAGCTATCAGGGTAATTCACTGTCAGGGATGTTTCATGAATAGGGGTGTGGATTTTCACTCTGGATGTCACATGGTTTCTCAATGAACTGGAACATAGTGGGGGAAAAAGTGACACTGCTGAAAATCTCATCAACAGGCTGTAATCTTTCAGTCATGCATCAGCACTTTGGCAGCCGCGTATCTGACCAAGAATTTGACAACGTTTGTGATCCTCTAATACTTCCAGCTGTACTCTGTCAGTTGAGCAGAAAATTGAAACCAGTTAAGCTCAGGGTATTTTTTTATTTTTTTTTTGATATTCACTTGGTCTTCTTGAATTTAAGGCAGAAAAAAAATGGCAAACAGTTCCTGTGTTTGAAGCACCAGACTCTTTTCCTTTATCTCGTGCGCTTAAAATCTGCCCGACAACCCAAGGGTACCGCCTGCCGGCTGAACTCACATCATGCTCCACAGGGAGGAGTCACATCCAATCCACACATGTTCCACTCCCTCGCCTCTTCCTCGCTCTGACCTGGCTGTGCATGTCCACTTTGCCCTGTTTGAAATATAGATAAGCTGTCAGCGGCCAGTCTCCAGCTGTCTGAGGCAGCGCCTGGCACGCATGTTGAAATCATGTCACCAGAGACGGCCCGGGGCAGGGTTACAGTCCGGCTTGCCAAAAGGTCAACTGGGCTTTAGAAATAAAAGATTACCTACGAGCGTGCAGGAGAGCCGGAACTCAGTAAACCTAAAACATTTACCCAATAAATATTTGCTACATAATCTTAGTACCTTGATTCACATGCATGGCTATGGGGGAAAAAAACAAAGTGCACATAATGATGACCCACTTGTTTTTGATATAATGCTTCTATTCACTTAGGTTCCAACTCTCAAAAACATACAATACAGCTATAGGATTAATTCCGGCCAATCATCACCTCAATTCACTCAATTCCTTTAAGCCAGGCCAAAAACAACCTTAACAACTCCTCATTACAGAGGAGTGGACCAGTTTCGGTTTAATCTGCTGGCTTAATTGCTTTAACGCCCGCCCATTACCTGTTTTGGTTGAATTTTCATGTTATCTAAGCCATTACAAGGCCTTTGTTTTGGGCAGTAGTATAAAGCTTGTTACTCCACATTACTCCAGCCTTTTTGAATTGAGAAAGCTTCCTGGAGAGGAAGCGAAACGTCTTCAACTACCAAAAACAAGTCCAGTTGCTTTTTTTTTTGCTTTTTTTTTTGGAATCTATTCACAGCAGTGCAGACATTTATGTCTGCACTGCTGGTGCCACTACAGGGTTTCACTAAAGCAGAGGTCTGAACTTTGACTGGGTCATTGCAACACCCTGGTTATTTTCTTTTTGAGCCATTCTGATGAAGCTTAGCTGTGGCTGCAAATCAAGCCATCCGCCACTGCGCCCGACTCTTGAAATAAGGTGTTGGTGCTCTTTAAAATATCGCATTTTGCTCTAACATCCCTACGTTGGTTTCATCTGCCCTAGGACCTTGTTCCACAAGTCATGTGGCTCATACATATTTAACTTTGCAAACCTAATGCACAAAGATATCAGATTAAAGTTTTATTGAAGGAAAGGGTCGAAGGGACGGATGAACTGGAGGTGAGGACTGGGTCATCTGGGGAGACTTAGATAAAGGCTTGGGAGGATACGACTCAGCGTGGAGATGCAATCTCCTGGGAATGGCTTTCCCGAGCCCACTTAGGTCCCCTCCATATGGAACAAACAATAAAGAGAAGAGGATGAAGAATGAGGAAATAAGGATGAGGGTAATAGGAAGGTGAGGGATGGGCTGAAAGAACGTAATAGACTGAAGGTTGGGTGAACAAGGCCTAAGTAGACTGCTGGGTAATTAGAGGTGTGCTTCTAAACCTAAGCTAATATGTCTAAAGATGTCTACTGCCGTCTAAAGTGATTGAAATGATTTTAAGTCATTAAGAAATTAAGAAAAGTAATTACCTTAATTTCTTAGGTCATATTTTTCTCAGTTTGACTTTTTAATACACCAGATATGCTACTTTATTGTCCTCATGGGGAAATTTTACTTGTGCTAATGAACTTTACTGTGTTGCATTGAATTGTTTGAAATAGGAAAAGATGATAATAAAAAAAAATAGATTGAAGACAGTTAAAAAAAATCATTAAAAGTTAAACCGTTTGTTCTAAGATCGGATTGTTTATTTATTCAGCAGAGGAATAGACGGGGGAAAAAAAGATAACAAAGCTTCAGGCAGTTCGTTTCACACTTGCAGGTGCAGCGTTGTCTCTCTGAAAGTACTGTAACCAAGTTCAAAGGATGAAATAGGGAAAAGCCGTTTGAGAACAGGGAATAAATCTACACACAAGTCTAGATGTTTATGATTATTGTATTTGTGGCTGTTGTCAAATCAGAGCTACAGTGTAGATTTTATATATATATATATATATATATATATATATATATATATATATATATATATATATATATATATATTATTTAGTCTCAACAGTGTAGACCAGGAACTGCAGCCAATCCATGTGAACAGTAGACTTATACACAAATATTTTATTAATCTCTCTTTAACAAAGTGATGGTAGCTGTCACAATCAGTTTTAAAGGTATTAGTCAGACACATGAACACCTACAGGCAGCAGTCCCTCAGCGGCAAACTTAAAATTCCTGATTCATCAGAAAACTTGATGACGCATTTATTAGTCTGAGTGCTCCTGCATTAATGAGAGGGAGGCCTAGTGCATGTTAAACATAATATGGCACGTGCATTTACAAGACTGTGCGTACGGTACTTTGCAAAGTATATATACATGTAGAACTTCTTTTTTTTCTAACATTGTGTCCTGTTATAACCACAAACAACAGTTTGTCTGGTTACTGATGCCATGTGTCAGCTCCTGTAGCCTTACTACTTTACTGCGCTCTGCTCTCTGCTGTGGCATTTCCAACCGGCCCGACAGCGTCGCTGCCTGTTTTTAGCACATTTCCACGCCTCACCCTGCGACCTTAAAATGTGAGTCATCGGGGATGGAGAACAGCTTTATTGGGAGCACATGGTGGTTCTTGCAAGTGTAAACATCTTATTCTCAGTCGGCCTGCCGGCTGCTCAGCTCAGCTCACAAGTCAATAGGCCCGAGTTAATGTTTATTTGTGCACGCACCCGGTGCATTCCCCTGACAGACTGCGAGCCCCGCAGCAACCGGCTCCCATCTTTTCCACTCTCCTGCTTCCTTTTCCCCCTGCTCAGAGCCTGTGTGCGTTATCACCGGAGACAGGCCTCAGCAGCCAGACAGAAACCATGTGCTGATCTTACCTGAGTGATCCCCGTTGCGCTGGCGGGGAACCTATATCTAGCGTTCCTCGCCTGACACCTTCCCAAAACGGTCGCTTTGCCGAATCTGCCAGACGGGGAAGGCTGACCGTTATGATAGGGAAGAGGAAGTTGGAGAGAAAAGAGGCAAAGGGGGCAGGAGGAGGTGAACACGGACAATGTCTGTATTTGAGGGAGCCAGTGGATGTCTGAGAGATGTCTTCAATTGAGCGTGCACAGGTCCTAAATGGGTTTTCAGGGAGGGGGTGGGGGGAATAAAAGAGTCTGTCATCCTCCATTCTGCCTCTCCCTCTTTCTTGCTTCTCTATCTTCGCAGGCTCTCTAGCCGCCTCTCATCCCTCTATTATTAAGGCTTGGTAATGAAATGTGGAGTGTCTCGTGTTGGTTCCCGGTCTCTGGTAAACTGTATTAGTGTGTAAATGGCGTGGCTGTAATGAGAAAGCACTCAGGCCAGCTGGGAGGACCGGACCTCGGTCCAGGGATTGTATGCGTATGCGCACATCCACACCCGTTCATCACATGAATAACAAGGGGGGGGGGGGGGGTTCTAAGGGGGCCGCAGCGGTGTTTCGGTGTTGGTTGCCAATCCTGTGATTGTTAGACTCCAACAGAATAGAGTAGCTTAGAAAATCTATTTGGTCAGCAGCACATAATTCAGCATCAATGTCAGTGTCGCTCTGTGGCTAACCTCATTTGAGGCTTTTTTAAGGTGAAGAATGCAGGCGTAGCAAAATGATTTATGGTTTATCCCTTATGGACTGACTTCATTAGATTTGTGGCTACCATAACTATTTCTCCAAGGATCAGTTTTCAGTCATGGCCTTTGGGACACACAGCAGTACTTCTTTTAAATCCTTTCTTTTGCAGGATGTACTTGGATCCTGAGCTTTAACCTTATTAATTATTAAAACGTGCATGGCTTTAGGTCAGCTTGTCTACTTTTCTATTGCTTCGCTTCTACGTTCTGAGTCATAGTCATGTGTATAGGTCTTTTACAGCCTCTCAAAGGTTTCCTTCCAGTATTGTTCTTTATTGAGCTCTATCCAGCTTCCCTTTATATAGAGGCTTTCTATATTTGAGGTATTTTAAGGTCATTAGTGCAGGCAGAGCTAACTTATTTTAGGCCTTTACAAAATGGACAGACTTAATTTAACCTGCAGCTGCATTTTACCAGTTAAATCTGCTTTTTATGTCAGAACAAGTGGTTTTCAGTGCTGATCCTCGGGACATAGAGCCCCGTCTCTTTCAAATCCAATTCTCTGCGGAACTCAACTTGATTATGAACTCTGATTAGCCTCTATTTGGCTTTCAAAGCCTAAAGTCTACCCTGCTTTAGATCAATAAGTCCACAACATGTCTACTTTTCTGATTTAACATCCTTCAAGTGACGCTCGTTTTGTTCTATGTTGTAATCTTGCATATTGCATGAGCATGCATTGCTTAAATGAATGGCCCTAACTTCAGACTTTCTTGTACAATGGTTTGTTCAAGTACCTGGGATATGGAAAACAGCTCCATCCAGTTGTTAATCTTATTAAGGCTTGATTTTTTTTTTCATGTTCTCTGCAGATCTCTTGCCTAAGACAGTGGAAAGTGTCTTCATCTTCCAGGAGGCAAGTGATGGTGAGCCAGATGCTGCTGCACCGACATACGATGCCATTGTAGTGGAACAGTGGACCATCCTTGATGTAAGTAGAGATACTTGTCTTTCATTCGTTGAGGTTGTGGTTTTTTTCTTGCCCTGGTGCTCTGTTCACAATGTGCCAACGCTACGATGGCGCCAAATTTGGTCTAAAGGCAAATTGGTCGGATCCGCCTCTGAATGGGTCATGTGACCTGGAGCGCCGCTTTACGGCAGTCTGAGGTCCCGGACTCAGACTCAGACACGAGAGCAAACCTTTCATGCTTCTACTTTTCTCATCCTCGAGCCAAAATATTTTATGCCCATGGTTATTATTACAAAATACAGTACGTATAGTTCACAAACCTGCATGTCAGCTCTTCTCCTCTGTTGAAGTTCCTGCAGCCTTTCATATACAGATGACTGACCCCTTTGTCTGCTCGGTCTTCTTTTCCCTGTGGCTCTGCATTGTCCCCTCCCTCTCCCTGCTTCAATGGGAGACTTTGACGATAATCTAGAGGTGGAGGGGGTGTGGCTTTAGCTGCCTTAAGTAGCATTATTAATGGGTAATAAATGCACTGTATGTGTAGAACTCCCAAAAGATCGTACAGCAGGGAAGCCTATTTGTATTATGTATCGTTATGATAACTTTTAATACTGCCTGCCCCAAAAGTATTGGACATGTCTAAAACATCAGTGTTAGCCTTGCTTAGTTGGTGATCAAGTTGCATTTGCTAAAGCATCAGATGCATAAGAAGGTGATGTGGAAGACTTTTGTACTCAGGGCAGAATATTTTCCTATGCCATTGAGATGCACGACTATACACACAATTGTGATGGGGTATTGATTTGAACCTGAGACAAACAACTGAAGCTTTTTAAGATGGAAGTCTTTAGTCTGAAAAAAGGCTGAGATTGTTGGTCCTTTTGCAGTGGAAAGGGTAACTTTTTGTTGCGTGTTTGACTATAATCACCACCATTTATTACCAACCACCCTTCCATTCATTGTCTTCCATTTGTATGGATGGTGGTCAAGGTAACTTTTCAGGAGAGCAAACCCAGATATCACTTTTCTTCTCAAAAATTTCAAAGGGAAGTCCTAAGGCATGAGGGACTCATAGATTGCATGCATTTCATCAGTGCAATGTGCCTGGAAAACTCTAAAAGGGAAGCCATTTGGCTTGCAGAAGCTTTGAGCATTCTCTGGATGACAGAATCCCTCACCTTAAGCTAGAGCCCAACCAATGTATGGAAGACGCCGTGTTTCAGAAGGGTGCATCCATCATGTTCTTCTTTTGGTGATGGTCAATATCTGGTGAGTGCAGGTCATGGTTGGAATGACACAACATTTTGAGAACTTTTTCTTTCAGCTCAGTTCTTTGTGACAACAGATGACTTTAGTATAACAGAAGAGAGCCCAGATAATTTTGTACCCTCGCTCGTGAACAACACACCAAGATCCTTGAACTCCAGTGCTTGGGAATCATCTTTTATTGCAGTTGTGACCCGTGACCTCAGACGTCAATTTCAATTTTTATTTTATTTATAATGCACCAATTCACAGCACATGTCATCTCAAGGCACTTTACAAAGTCAAATTCAATCAAATCATCCAGACAGATTCGTCAAAACGTTTCTTATCTAAGGAAACCCAGCAGGTAGCATCAAGTCTCTCCAAGCAGCATTCACTCCTCCTGAAAGAGCGTAGAGTCACAGTGGACGGTCATCTGCATTGTTGATAGCTTTGCAGCAATCCCTCATACTGAGCATGCAGTGATGTAATGTGATTTATAACCATTAAACGTCTGTTTTATAGCAAAAGTTACTATTCTTTCCCATTGAAGTCAACTTCTCCTCTGCCCATCCTCCATCACATCGTCCATGAGCCAATCTCACTCCCAGAACCCCAAAGGCAAATCTGGCAAATCTGACTATGGGAGATGTGTTGTGGTTGTTTGTCTTATCAGAGGCAAACAAGGCCTTATCGAAAGGCCGATAAGTGTCTCTTCTCAACAAGTTCCAAGTTGGAAATAGCTTTTCCATGGGAGTAGAAGGGTTAGCGGGTGTTTTGCATCCTTTCATCTGTTCACATGTGTTTTTATGTTAGCCCTTTGCTGCTCAGCGTGCGTGCGTTTGTGTCCGTCATTTGAGTGTTGGGTTTTTGGGTTTCGTGTCCCTATATGTGTGTGGAGATGCTATCTCTGTAATTGAATTTGGACTTTTTTTTGTCGCCCCTGGCTGTCCAAGTGTGAATGGAGACTATTGTCCCCTTAAGAAAATGTGTCTCCCTCTGATTGACCACCATGGCGCTGATGGCCCTATGTGGCAATAAAAAAGGCTCCTGCAGTCCTGCCTTCATCTGAGCTGAATGGTAATAATGTTACAGTTAAATGGATTTCAAGGCTTGCTCAGAAACACCAACCAGGAGTGATGCCAAACCGTTGCCAGTGTTCCAGAAGATCCAATCAGCCCCTCTCTCCTGGAGGCTTTATCAAAAGCCGTTCCACTCGAGCGAGCTGCCAGTTCAGATTGACACTTGCTCTTTCACAATGGCTGATCAGGGCTGCACGTCATTGCCATTATCTGCTATAACTGCCTAAAATTGATATGCAAAGCATCCCCACAGCTTCTTATTGTTTCATTTCTGCAATCATTAAGATAAAAAAAGAAAGAATATTAATTACAGTCAGTTTTTTTCCCCTCTTCGTCTTTAGTTAAATCGTATCTTCTCGTGAATGCTTCTGTAGTTTCATGCAACCGATAGTCTGACAGGTGGTTGGATGTATAAAACTCAGAGAAGAGCAGGAGAAAGTGTGCAATCATTTATATTGTTGTCAAGTGGAAGTGCGTCATCTCCCAATTGGAGACCGTTCCTTAGGAATGGCACAAACCTAATAAAACATTATTGTTACATTCACAAACCGGGTAGAAATTAGCATTTGAAAAGGATTCAGCTGTTAATAACATCAGATCCACAGGTGTGTTAATTCTTGCAAATCGCTGAAATATTATATGATCAATTTAAAATGGTAAACATTGTAACAAATAAAAAAGTCTTACTGCTTTGATACATATATAAGTATATAACCCAAACAACAATGGCTTGATGAGAACTATAAAATTACTCTTTAAAAGCTTTAGAGTAAAATTTGAAATTCAGTCACACAAAAGGAGTTATAGGCTCTTTTGTTTTCCTTCTCAACAGTAGAAAAGTAAAAGAAAACACAGTAACTCAAAGTTTTTATCCAAAAATACAAAGAGGGATTTATTGTAATGGGGAACATAAATTCAGTGTTTGGTTGTTATGTAGCTGGATTATTAACAACAGGAAAGAAAATGAAAATGTTGAAAGACAAACCTGCCTTGTTAAGGCAGCACTGTATAACCTTTAGCCACTTGGGGCACTAGACCCAAAGTGGCTGTATGCTGTATATTGACTGGGAAAAAAAATTATTATATCTCAAATTAAGCTAATACTTTGGTCAAAACTTGCA
This sequence comes from Fundulus heteroclitus, assembly GCF_011125445.2. Taxonomy (NCBI): domain Eukaryota; kingdom Metazoa; phylum Chordata; class Actinopteri; order Cyprinodontiformes; family Fundulidae; genus Fundulus; species Fundulus heteroclitus. The sequence goes on from NC_046363.1 coordinate 36,217,018, forward strand.
CGGTGCTGCTTTAAAGAGGAGGCTTTAAGACACGTTCTGTCTGGGAAAGAAAAGCACCAAAATAGAGAAACACTTAGCCAGGAGTACTTTCTATGCTTAAAAAATAAATACAGTTAATGATAACATCATGCCTAACAATGGCGCCACTAAGGGAATAGAGATGGCCCAAAACAGACACACTGAGCCACAAGCAGTTTCTATGAGAAAGAAAAAGAGAGTACACAAGGTTAATGGCAAATGGTACATCAAGAACTCTATTCAGGGAAGAAAGGGAGACAAACAAAGCATCAGAGCGCATACCTTATGTGGTAATGTTAAACAATAAAAGTACTCCAAGTTAGTGCCAGCAATAGGTCAGTAAAGGACTCTGGGAAAGACATGTAGTTAAACCCAGAAGCACTGAACCAGGAGTAATTCCAATGGAAATAAGAAACATGTAAGACTTACATAATGTTATTTGCAGGAACATTGACTATGACTAGGAAAAAGAGGTGGCTAGACACAGTGGCACTGTACCAGAAGTACTTCATAAAGGACAGAAAAACAAAGAGATTACAGAAGGTTAATGGTAGCAATGGACCAGTCAGTGGCTCTGTCCTGTAAAGAGAAACGACTAAACACATATTCATCACTAGTCCAGGCCCACCGTTTCTGGAGAGTAAAACAGGGGAAAAAATACAAAGATATCGGCAGCAATTATTGCCAATAAGATATGGATTATGTAAAATAACTGAGTGGGAAAAAGCCTTATCTATACATTTTTTCTACTACAAAAGCTTTTCTATGGTGGTTTGCTGGATATTGAAATTACAAATATTTAGGCATAGATAGATAGATAGATAGATAGATAGATAGATAGATAGATAGATAGATAGATATAATTTAATATCTGAACAATTCAAATAAACCATGTAATTCCTGATATTTTTTTTTTCTTTTTTGTTTGTTTGTGTCATTTTGGGCATTTCCTTTTTGAGCAGCGTTCACAAAAAGAGGACCAAGGTTTAAGGGGTTTAACAAAAAGCAATAAATACAAATGTGTGTATTATATGAATGAGAGTGCTGATTCCCTCTGATCAAGGTTTTCTTTGTCTGATAGACTGTACCTGAGTGTGATGGTTTTTGTCCTGATACATGCAACACACCTAATAGGATGAATCTAAAATCTGTTCTACTTTTCTATCTTGTTTAATATCAATGGCTATGTTTGCATGCACAAAACACCACGATTGGATTGAAATGTGTTCAGATTAAAAAAACAAAAACAATCAGATTGTACCATTTATATGGGCACAACATCAAATAATCCGATCATAATGTGCGTGTTTGTGCACCTGGCTTTATTCAGAATATAACCGCTCTGACATGCACAGTTATTAACCCTCCCCCCCCCCCCCCAAAAAAAAAAAAAATCCGTCTTTGCTGAACAACAAAAAATAGCAAACAAAGCAGTAGTGTACGAGTTTGTTTGTCTTTCGAGCGCCCAGGTTGGACTTGTACCAGCTTCTAATAACAGTTGAAACGTTACTGAATAAATTATAATTTTTAGCTCTTTTAATGTTTCAGCAATTTCCCTCAGGGGTTATTAAAGTATATCTGATTCTGAAATAGAAAGGTTGTATCCGGAGCCCCGGCAGTTTTGCTTCCTGACGTATTTGCACCACTCAACAACGAGGAAATATGTCACGTTTACTACAAATTGAGCCTGACAAACATTTATATGCATGTTGATCAGATTATCAATCGGCATAAACCACCCCTCTCATTCAGAATACAATTTCATTCCAATTGAGCTTAATCCAAACACAATAATAGGCTTGTTTACATGACACATTTTTCCCCTTATTTGTCTTTTGCCTATGTAAACATATGTAATGTCATTTTACATAAGCCCATTCTGATATTTGAACAATAAAGAGCTTTAGCTTTTGCCATTATATAGAATGAACCAGCATGAAAGGCGACACTTTTAAAGATTTTCTCTTGGGAAAAAACGCAGAGATTTCTCACCTTGTGTTCTAAAAACATCATGTGAAGCTCCATCTCTCTTAACATGTTTTTTTTTTTGTTTTGTTTTTTTTCTGGACAAAGATGACCTGAATAAGAATTGCAGAATAAATATGGTGAAGTGTCAGAAAATGAATAACTTATCAAGAACCTCCGTTAAGAAATTCCAATTAGGACTGGCTTCTCATCTCTTGTGTCCTGGGGGGGAAATCAATACAGGAAAACAGGAGCTTCCCTGAAACTAATGTTCTCTCTCTTATCACTGAGCTTCACAGCCGCAATGACCAAACAAAATGTATTCGCCTTCAGACCTCAGCCCGGGTCGGAATGAATATGTCTGCTCACCATCAGCTGCTTCAGGGAAATGTATTTATCCAGAAGGCCGGAGCGCATTAGCAGGAACGTGTTATATTTCCGTCTTTGCAGGCACAAAAACATCCAAGCATGTGTTAGATTTGAACCAATCTTCTGCTTTGTGCATTTGTTGTGCATAGAATGTCTGATGTTATTAACATACCCAGAAGCTTCCCTTTCAAACCCTTTTTTTTTTTTAGTAATATCTTTTAAAAGCACCATTATCCACTTGAGCTTTGTCAGATCCAGTGCTGGGTCCATTATTGAAAACACATGTTGGACTACAAGCTCGGTTCTAATCTCTCTAGATGATAGAAGTCCATCAGAAACAGACTAAAAATGTCCTCTGAAATATCTGCTTGTGGTAAAAGAAAATGTTACTTATCTGGTTGGAATAATTAAAATATGAGCTCCATGTATGGTTTAAATTACTGTATGGGGAAAAAGTCAGAATCTCAAAGTGTTATGTTGTGTGAATCGGGAACTTTTAAATTACGAAACCGGATAACTAATGAGGGTCAATGAGAAGTTATTGCCTGAAGAATTGTGCCCCACTGATATTTATGTTAATCTCTGCTTCTTGAATTTATTACTGTTAATCTTTTATAGCACAAATTCTGAAGATGAATCATGTATGGTCATTTACTGAGAGTTGCATCAGGCGGTTTACTGGAATGGTGCAACATGTTGTCATGTCAGTGTAGGTAACAAAAGAATCCATTTCTGGAACATGTTGCGTTTGATTTTATGCATATTCTACTGTAATTATTTATTGCTTTTTAAAAGAAACACTAAATGGTTTACCATTAGTTAACGGAATTTATTTCTAAATATATGTTGTTATTTGTGATTTAGCTTAATTAAGGCTTTGGAGAAACAACATCAGCTGAAATTTAACCCTTAGCAGTTTCACGTGTGTTGTTACTGTTTCTGGGGTCTCCGATGCGAGGAGGAGTGCTTGAGTCCAAAATGGCAGAAGTCTTCTAAATGTTAAGCACAAATTTAATGTTTTTGTTTATGTAAATATGCGGTTGATTCCAGGTACAACAGTGTTTTACAGGGAAATTCAGTTTATTTATCTAGTGGCCGTTCATACCAAATGACATGTGGCAAGTCACTTAACTCTAAAGTAAGATCTTCGTACATGTTGGTATGAATGTGTGTCTGTGTGTACGATTGGGTGAATGTGGCTCTAATGTAAAGCATTTTGAGTTGTCAGTATAACGAGAAAAGTGCTATATAAAGTCAGCTAATTTACCATTTACATCTCAAGCCACTTTGCAAGGCAAATGGGTCCGATTAATATTCAGCCCAAAGGAGTAGATTCTCTAAAACACAAGAAGACTACGTCGATTTAATGGAAGCAGTGGCCGCATCCAGTAAGGAAAAAAACAAAAAACAAAAAAAAAACATTGCTAGGCACAGAAGCACTGGGCCAGCAGTACTTTCTATGGAAAAGAAAAAGAGTAAACATAGTTAATGGCAATAATAGCTTTAACAATGCCTCAGCCCAGGAAGTGACATTGCTGAACACAGAAACACTGGGCCATGAGCGCCTCTATCATTGGTTCACTCCTGTAACAAGAGAAAGTTAAACATAGATGTGCCCAGGTCTATATCTTCTCTTTCATGAGAAACAAACACAAAGAGGCATTCCTAAAGGAGTAGATCCAACTCAGGAAGAGATGTGGCTGGACACAGAAACAAACGGACAAACAAACCATCCATGGAAATAAAAACAGAGAATACAGAATTAAGGGGCAGTAATACCTCTATAAGTGGCCTGATGCATGAAAAAAATGTTACAGTTAAACATAGCAGCACACTTTCTATATAAAACAAAAAATAACTCAATGGCAACTTTATTTGAAATGTATAAATGGGGACCAGCAAGGAGAAATTAGCACAGTCAGGATCATTAGTAAGTAATTCTCCAGCAGCTTAAGCCTATAGTAATGTAACTAAAGAGATAGCTTATTATAACCTAAGCCTGTTAACCCATAAATGAGGGACAGAACTATTCTAAAATCAATGCTGAAGCACCTGACCCTGCCAATATAAAGGATTATTCTTACAGGATGACTTCACCCTAATCCCAAGAGAAGCACATTAACACTCACCTCTGATAGACTGTCATCTATCTAATCTTGTTTACAGGCATTTACTGCTAAATGGATTCAATGGTACAAACTTGGTTTAAGCTGCACAAACAAAAATCTGTAAAGCTGCAAAGTGACAAAAACGAAAACAATATCCCGTATTATCTCCACTGGAGCACAGCAGTACATTGTTTCTTTACTATTTAATCACAGTAAAGGTATAATTACCTGTGCCTTTTAACAACACTTAGATAAATAATCAGCTATATTACAACAAAAAACTATGTTTATAATTAATATTATGCTAGATATTAAAGGGGATATATCATGCTTTCTAATGCCCTCCTTTTCATGTTTAAATCGTTCACTTGTGGTCTATATAAAGTGGAACTGCAATGCTTTGGTCTGAATTCCTAGTTCCTGTAGCCCAAGAATGATGTGTGTCTTAGAGCAACTCAATTTGGTGCGGGCTCTTTAAATGCAAAGGAGGAACTTCACACCTCACCTCAGGTCGCAGAATGTTGCCACCCTGCAATAAAACATAATCAAACTCTGTTGGAGTTTGATTATGTTTTATTGTGTTCTATATTTTGATCAGGTTCCCAAGGGTGTTTTAACTCTTAGTTATATTGCCATGTTAAGATTTGTTCTAGTTTTTTTTTCCTTGCCCTCTTGCATCACCTCTATCTCCATTCTTCATTATGATCCATTTTCCTCATGCTTCCTACACAACTGCAGCACATTTAGGTAATTAGGCCCACCTATTCCTTGCTCCTATAATCATTGTCCTGGTTTCTAGGCTTCCAGTGTTCATGCACACTTTGATGGATATTCCTACTGGATCCCATCATGGCTCTTTTGTCACTTATGTTCTTGGTTCTCTTCATGTTCTTCTGTTTGTATTTGTAAGTTGCTGTCAGCTGGCCGTTGAAACAGCATCTGTTCTCAATATGATGCTACCTGCCTCCTGCTTGTGTTTTGGTCTTCTGCGATTGCAAAACATGAGCGCATCATCTCTTGGTGTCGTGGTTTCAGCTGGACTAGCAGTGGAAGACTCCATTTTCACTGCTGTCATAACCGAGACCCAGACAGAGCATTTTATGATGTTCAGCAATTCGTTTTGGTTCTGCTATAGGAAGTGGATCATGTGTGCATGTTAAGTAGCACAGACATGAAATGACTAACATACACAAGCTACACCAACGTAGCATCTCCAGACCTTTTGGTTACATTAACGCACAGTCTATCGTGTATATAGCTCTGTGTGTGTGTGTGTGTGTGTATATATATATACAGAGTGCGAAATACGGGGGGGTCCGGGGGGGCTCGACCCCCCCCGATTAACCCATGAGACCCCCTGAAAGCCTCAAAGGAAAGTTAAAAAATAGTCTTAAATTTTGTCAAAAAAATTAAAAATGAAATATTTTTTTGTCACTAATGGTCACTAAAAAATGTTTAAGCTCAACATGTCCAGTATTTAAAATTCAAAACATTTATTCACAAATATCAGAATCAGATATACTTTAATGATCCCAGGGGGATTAATACTAAAAATGTTTTTAGTAAAAAAAATTTAGTATTAGGAACTGATCTTATCTGTTGTGCCTGTGCACTTTATCTGTTTCACTGTTGGTGAATGAGAAACATCCTCTCGAGTCCTTGTATGTCTGGTGAATGTGAAGAATTGACATTAAAGCTAACTTTGACTTTTACATTGTAATGTTATAGACCTACTGCATATTGAGAAAATTTACATCGGTATTGCGCAACAATCGGGAGATGGGGACCCCCCCCAAATATTGACAGGTATTTAGCACACTGTATATATATATATATATATATATATATATATATATATATATATATATATATATATATATATATATATATATATATATATATATATCAACGCCATCAACACCAAGTCAAATTCCTTGTAAGTGCAAACCTACTGGGCAATAATTTGGATTCTGATTCTGATTCTGATTTGTAACTCCCCGTTTCATGACGCAGCAAGCAATCGTAAGACTTCATGTTAACTGATTTGGGAGACCCTGATGGCAAAACTCGATTTAAGCGACAGCCTTAGCATGCTCGTATTTCTCCCTTGAGGTAGTATCCTGGCCAAGTCTTCCAACAGTACTAGATATACCCATCCATACACAGCCTTTGTCTATAGTAAGGGTGAATAATTTAGGATATAATCTAACTATATGAAAAAAGTTGTATTGCAGGAGGGGACAAATAATATACCTACAGGACATTATCTCTGGAGGACCAGATTTTTTTTTTCTGTGGCTGGTCTATGTAGATGCACCTAGAGATGTTGATGGTCTTCTCCCCCTGGTGTTGAATGAGCTCTAAGATTTTCCCCAACCCAATGCCGATCAATCCAATCACGATTGTTTGTTACGGTAGCTTTTCTCTGACCCTCTTCTGTGGACATAAGGTCCCTCAGACAGACTGCTGCATTCAGCCTTCAATCAGTACTCCTGTTCAGGTCCAATAATCCCACTGACATGAGCTCGTGAGAGCCCCAGTACTGACAACTATTTGCTCTGATACTGTAATCATTACAAAATCCCTTGAATTTACAGCATGTGGAGTTTTATTTCTCCTTTGAAACCTCAGCCTCATTATCAGCCAGATTTGCTATATCTTTAGAAAAAGTGATGATGATCTGAATTTATACCATGGTCTGGGTGAATCCTCGATTCTAATTGGCTGCAGGGTGTCCGTTAAAAGTGTTATTGGATACCTAAAAACAAAAAGGTCCAGTCAAATAGCCTGACTGTTCAAACGTTAGCCAGCTGGTTACCTTGTCAACCGACACAACAAGAGATATTAAATAGTTCTCTAAGCTGCTTCGTGTGAGAGTCTTACAATTTTAACGATGGAAAAAAACATTAAAGTGTTAATAATTGATTTATTATTTATTTATTTCATAAGTGACCATAGTTTAAGCGGGATAATGCCCTTCGAAGTGTCCATTATCAGAAACTAATGGACTACGCGGAAGCAAAATCATGCCTCCACGTCATCCATTAATTTCTGATAATGGACACCTCGTCGGCCATTATCCCTTACAAAATGCCTTCTCTTCACGACTCAAAGGGATGTCATTAGGTAGAGTAAGAGGGTTGATCTAGCCTTGAACCTTGAACTCTCAACCCTGAAGACAAACCAGAAAATCTGCATGGAAAGTCTTCAGAGAATGTCTCTACCCCTGCAGAGAGACACACAGCACTGACAATTATTGTTGACAAGGTTAAAATTGAAGGAATGGCAGTTCAAAGGTAAAGCAAGTGAAGGTAGCTTAACAGTTGCAGCATTGTTGTCACTCGTTCCAAGAATTTACTTGAACCAGCAGCTTTGAAGAGTAGCATTTCACAGACTGCGCAAACTAAATTATGTCTAAAATGGGATTAAGGTTCAACATCACAGCATCAGTGTGGCAGCGGAGGAATCTTTGGAGAAATGTGATTAAGACGTAGACAAAGCTAACACAAGTGAACACAAACATGTTGTTTTCATGTCTCCTTCAAATCAGGTTTGCAAAATAGAATCCACAGAGTCCGCTGAGTTCAATAGATTTTCAGAGGTTTGTTTTTGCACGTAAGACAGCATGCTGTTTGGTGTTGCTTAATGCGAGACCTCAGCTGTTATTCGGTATGAAATCACGTCCTTTCTGTGAGACTCTGTTTGTGTTCTGCTGAAGCCCGATCATGTTGCGCAGCGAGCTGATGAGTCGCCTGTTCATCATATCTCTATTCTCTCCGAGCGAGGTGAGAGAAGAGCTGACCTACATAGAAGGAGAGCAATTTGCACTCTTCCTGCCGGTGAGAGATCACATCCTCTCTTTCAGAGGATGCAGTAGCCGCAGGACGGAGAGAAAGATTTCACGTGGTGTTCGAAAACACAATAAACAACAGTCTATCCTACTTACATTGATAACTTTATTCATTTAAATTTCAATTACGTTGTTATTTGATTGTGTATTTTAAACCAAATATGTTTTTAAAGATTTTGGCATCAATTTCAAACCTTTTCAGTGTGTGGCTCCTGATGAAACCATCAGTTTTCATTTTATGCATCTGCATTGTCACTTCTGCCAAAGAGACATCTTACCTTATACATTTTTTAGATGGTTTCTTCTAAAAAGTGCTGTGACAATCAAAAAGCCTCATTTATAAATCAGAAGAACAATGAAATGTGATCCAAAGCCCGACTGAAGCAGAAAAGCATTTCTCAGGATTTATTTATGAAAGCCGACTTTAAACGTGAGTTGGACCTTTTCTCCTGCAGTGACTTCGATTCCCCAACCAAAGCCCCTGCAGGCGGAGTTGCTTTTGTTCTGTGACATGTCTGTGATAAGCAACGCCGAGTCCAACTTGCATTTTGAGAATCAAGAATCTTTCTTGTCATTATGTGTTATCGTAATGACATTTTTGAAGAGACAGACAAAGCTCAAAATGCACACAATTTACACCTAACATACAGACAACAAGACATAGTCTCTCCAAACTTTCCAAACTTTTTGGTGTCTGTGTTGACTTTAAAACTATAATGATGACATTTTGGTAACCATCAAAAGATACAGTGTTTGTATTGACTTACATCACTTGTAATTAGGACAGAAAAACGATGATGAGAAAATGACCAAAGACAAATGATGAATGACAAAAAGTTTACCAAAACCATTAACCCAGCTCTCTGCTGGCATGCCTGTGTCAGGTATGTAAAGATCCTGACACAGGATCACCTCGGTTTGCCGCGCTCGACTCGGCTCTGTCCACTTTGTGAGCATTTTAGCAACTGTTTAAGGGCGAGCCCAGGTTTATGCAGCCCTGCTCAAGACCAGGGTCAAACGGAGCGGACTCAAGCAGAGTTTTGTGTGAACACAGTTTTTCGGTCGAGGAGAAAAGAGAAGGTTTTTCTGAGAGGACGTCCAGAAAGACTGTAGAACAACGACACAAATATTAAAGACCACCATAATTGTAGTCAAACCGAAATATAATTTTGCTATTTACAAACTATTAACGACCACTGAAGGAAACAAAAGAAAAGTAAAAGGACACTTCAACTTTCCGCGGATTTACCAAGGTTTCTCTCATTTTACACACACTGAAAGTTGGTAAGCTTTTTTGCAGAAGAGTGTGTTGCTCAAAAATCAGAGTTAATATCTGCCTTTCAGACTGTGTGCAATGGTGAGAGCAGCTTGCCTCCCCAGCTGCAGACAGCTGGCCAAAGATCTCTCAAATGTAACTCTGTGAGGCGAACTTTGGAGCAAGTCAGAAAGCTCTCGTCTCTCCCCTTCACTCTATGTCTCCCTTTCTCTCTCTCTCTCCCAGCAGATTGCTGGGAGAGAGAGAGAAAGTCTCGACAAGCAATTTTTACTCCTCATGAAATAGCAAAGAGCCACAGTGGACATATATATTTCACAATGATAATCCTAATGCTGGCCATTGTCTTTAACAGTCTGATAGCTATACAGTCTGAAGTTTCCACATTTCCTTTAGGGTGGGTGCAACTTGGAGGTGTGCGTGATGCTTACCAGGTGAAAGGCCCTGTGGGTGGCAATGTGAATCGCTGCTAGCCGTGGGTAGGCAAGATGAGGTTATAACCTTCGTATGAAGTCAGCCTACTCAGTCAAACTTCCAATTCACTCTTGACCAAAACCATGAGGAGGGTCTCTACCCCTCAGAACGGATGAACTGCCACATTTGCTACCATTTTCATGGTAAAACAGTCGAGGAACTATCACACTGCCACGTTTTATTAGGAGCACACTGTGAATTAACACGCATCTCTAAGACCCTGTTAAACAATCCATGTTCTGACCTTTTAGACATTGTGCAGTAAAACTAAAGCTGGTGTAAAGGGGGCTTGACAAGATATAAGTTTGGTTGGAAATGCTGTAGAAATTAAAAAAATAAAGTGTCATAGTTTTACAATATTGGCGAAACCTTGAGTCTTGGAAACGTTCTAAAATGTGCCAAAATGGAAGCAACTGTCCACACATTGTCCATACCTTCGACAACTTCTCAGGAAGTCGTTTGCAGCTTTTTTGCTTTAGTTCTTGAAACAATCTTAACCAAGCACACAAGCTTTTTAATCTTGTGATTAACACTAAGAAATAAAATTTTCTGTTATGGTTGACGGTCCCTGACAGGAACCTCTTGTGTTCAAAGGAGTTGTGAGTTAGCAGTGAATGTTTGAACTGAGAAATCACCATGGCCTTCATTTGCTTTTGTTTTTCAATGGCAGCAACTGAAAATAAAGCTTTAAGAATGAACAGTTAATCTTTCTGACATAAATCTGGCATTGGAAAATAAGTTGTGCTTTGGCTGCATGGCCATGACAGTGAATTAACTACAAAGAAGGGGCCAACTTTTGAGCAATAATAATGCAGGAGGGGAAATATTTTTTTTTATTTTCATTTTATTTTTTACAGCACAATGATTGTGTTATATTTCTTCTGAGTAGAGTGCACAATAAAAGCTTTTACTGACACACAATGAACTGTGAAAACTTCACCAGCTGATGCTCTGCTTGCTTAACTACCCCATCATGTGATATCCTGTTACACAATTTGTCTGACTCAGATGCAGGATAATGGCTTGTAAAAGCTAAAGTCTGGCTGCACTCTAGATTTATTATCGTGGAGTAATCCAGTTTTAAGCTTGTGAGGTCTCCTGGGGGATTAGGTTT